>NW_022589709.1:13051128-13132450 GCF_004348235.1 Phoca vitulina
CCCCCCCCCCCCCCCCCCCCCCCGCCCAACTAAGGACAAAGGGGACTTCCCTTTTCTCCTGATAATGGCTGCATTGCTGGTCACCAGCTGTGGGTTGTCATGGTGATTCCTGATGCAAGGGAAGCTGCAAATGTAGCAATGCCATCAGGTGGCCTGAGAAACAGGACCTCCTTGGAATCCACAGATATAGGAGGACTGTAGGAACAGGGTGCAAGCAGAGGGAAGCGGAGACTCTGAGAGACCAGACAGGAAAGCCATCACCTGCTCTCAGGAGGTCAAAGGCCTCACCTAGTGGGACCGGGCTTGCTCCTCTCCCTTAACAGCTACTAGGGTGGTCATTCGCCTCTTGCCTCCTGCTTGCTAATCTGTCCTTTAAGAGGGGTGAGTCATTCACTCAATGACCAAGCATGGGATGACCCCAGACTTTAAGTCTCCCTGAAGGCCTTCCTTGGGAAGCCCCAGGCACACAAGAAAGGGAGGAAGTCCTCTCTCAAGAGTGCATCACAAAGCAGGTTTGCTTCTGCTGGGGGGGAGAGTTTTCAATCATCTCGCCTTGACGCAGTCTTTAAAGACAAGCAGCTCCTTCATGCCCTCTCACAGGGGTTAGCGGGAGGCCAAGGAACCAGAGGGAGTCCCAGGGAGACGGCAGCCCGTGACGGATACTGAGGCATAGCCAAAGGAACTGGAGACAGTTCAGCAGCACCTCCTCCTCGGCATGAGCCTGTGAGGAATGTTCCATGGATCCCCAAACTAGCTCTGCAGATCTGCCTGGGACCGGGGCTGGAGCAGAAGTCTCTGGCATGGACTCCAGAATTAGACTGCCACTTACATGCTGACTGACAGTGGCCATGTTACTTAACCCTTCAGTGCCTCAGTCTCCTCATCTGTAAAATGGGCCTTTCAATAATACCTTCCTCTTAGCATCCTTGTAAGGATTAGAGAAGCATATAAGCATATCAGATTGCTTTAGCACGGGCTCTGGAGCATATTAAGTAGTCAGTAAATGTTAGCGGCTACTATTAGCAGCAGTAATATTACTTGTGAAACAGCTGGTGAGGGAAAGTGAGCTACAGGAGCGAAGTTTTGCTTACTGCCCTATAATTGGCATGTTGCTTGGCAAACTCCAAGATTCTCAAAAGGTCTTGTCTGCCTTCCAAGAAAATCAAACAACAAGTGCCTGTGTTGTCTTAACTTATTCCAGCCCAAAGACAGTCTGGTTTGGTTTAAGACCTCCTGGGGCCGGCTTAACATCGATCACGGCCAGCATTTACAAGAAAGCTTCTGCCTCAAATGACCGCCCGCCCCACTCAGGTGACTTTCCTGGGCATGCCGTGCAATCAGTGAGCACAAAATGAAAGCTTTTTCTTTCCTGGGGGAGCTGAAACAGCACAACTTGCAGCTGCCCATCCGAAGAGAAAGTGATGGTTCTAGAGACATGCTGATGGCTTTTCCTGCTTTGGGAGAGGTTGACCTCTGAGCTACAACGGGAGGGGGGGCACTTGACTGGCTGATGTCCCAGGAACCCAGGAGCCTGGGCGGGCAGGGGAATGGACAGGAACAGGAGCACCCTAAGTACCGACCCTAAGTTTCTGGTGAGGAAGGGGACGGGTGCAGCACGGGAGAAGAGGACAGGTCACCTCTCTGGTCGTCCAGCTGCATCCATCCCTGGAGCTGGGGGCATATGTACAGTGGCATATCCTGTCCTAACCGTGGATTCTGAGATGTCTTCATGTGGGATATTTCAGTTCTCAGTGGTTTAGGAGGGTGTCTCTAAACATATTTCTGGTCCAAATGGGCGCTGGACTTGCTCCCCAGCAGTCTATTTTAAGGAGGGAAGCTGACAGACCACCACACACTCCCCCAAAGATAAATAAGGGCTGTTACTAATAACCAATGAATGTGTGTTTACACACTAAGTGTCTGCAGGAACTGAACCTGTTTGGGATTAATTACAGGGAGACATACTAGTTATTTTGAAACATTTGAAGACTTTGAGAACAGCCTTTTCTGAGTTTCCCAGAAGCCATTACTGAGGTTTAGTATAAGAAAGAACTTCCTAACCTTCTCAGTACATAGTGATGACTTATTGCAAACACCATCAGTAAGAATAGATCAAATTTGTTATAGAGGGCACAGGAGGGGTTTCTGCACCAACCGGGTAGGAGATTGTGCTTGGAGCCCCGAAGCTCCTTTAACCTCTAAGATTCTGGGACTTAAACTAAAGGAGGTGACTCTTTCGAGGCTGACACCCAGAGGACAGGGCATCGGGTTTAGGGGGTCACTCCCAGGACTGCTGAAGCTTTTCCACGTAGACCCATTTGTAAAGGCAGCCTCTGAGAAACTCTGAAGCCTGAGATATTCTACTCCTAGTGTTGGCCATCTGCTGGAACAAACCCATCAAGAAAATGACCCAGGAGGATGATCCAGGGACTGGGCAAATTTGGTGGGATGGCTGAAAAATGTGGAGAAATGGGACACGGGAGGGCAGGCAGGACAACTCAATGTATCCACTTCGCTACGGGCAGCTTCATGACAAGAAAGGAAATAGCCACGATCACTTCACGTGGCAGAGACAGCTTGGCTTTGTGACGCACCCGTAATTGGAGAAACGGAGAGAGAAAAATAAACACAAACCTCTCGCAAAAAGCCTTCGAGTCAAAGGAGAGGAAATTACCCAGACTACCAGGGTATTCTAATCAGAGCCTTCTTATCAGAGTGTCTCCAGTCTAACAAGGAGAAATCCAATCTACAGTGGGCTGGACGCTAAATTAGATCTAATCAGGACATGCTTTCCAACTGCTCAGCAGCAGGTCAAAGCCCAATGCCGGGCTGTGGTTGCTGCTGCTTTCTGGAAAGCGAGCCTAAGTTGTGTCAACTCTTGGTCCCGTGTGAGGGGGGATGCTTTGTCTTTACTCCCAGCTACTCCATTCCATCTGCTAAAAATTTTGGTGAGGTTGAACTAGAGCTGCCTTCCCTGCCCGTGCAAAGTCCTGTGAGTTCTATTAATATCATCACCGCTGTCAGCCTGGGAGACATTTCCTTTTTAAAAAACATGCACACCGCCCTCCCCCCCCTCCCCGGCTGAACCCATACATGTATTGATCTTTGCAACATGCCATGCCCTGTGCTGGGCACTTTGATGCATGTTAGATTTCTCCTTAATGTATGCAAGGGCATTTTCCCATCCACACCAGACACGCAGATTGTATAGGGATATTTACCCCAGCCCAGTGGAACACAACACCCCCAAATCTACCTCAAGGCCCATGCTGTTGTTACGCTTCCTTCCAGGGATTAATAGCTACAGTTAGCTAGCCTTCTGGTGGTGGTTATAACTTACAGTTTCTTTGCTACAAGCAAAGAACACCATCTGTGAAACACCCAGCTCCCTGCAGAGCCCTGGTGTGTCATTGTAACAAACAGCCTGAAGGGCTCACCTGAGGGCTGCGACCCTTGAAACCAATATGCCTACACAGAGACTCTCAGAGTGAGACAGACCTAGAGACAGAGGTGAGGGGGGACACAGAGAAAAAGATATGGAATCTTCTTTCTCTTGCTTTCAGCTTCACTGAAACCAACCTGACTACTGCTTGTGGATGGACATGCTGCCTGGAAAGCCGCTGGGCATGACAGCCATGACTGCACTGTCCTAGGAGGACCTGTCCAGGCCTGAGGCTTACAGGACACGGGAAGGGTAGGGAGTGAAGATGTGGAAAGGGAAAGGCTGACGAAGAGTCTCACTTGCTCTTCCTTGAAGAGTCCTTGGGCGTCACCCTGAGAGAGCGTGGCCCACCTTCCTCTCTCTGTTCTTGCGCCTGGCCTCCCTCCCAGACGGTCTGCACACTCCTACTGCAGCTTTGCTTAACTGCGCATGGTGTGGAGGGGGCGGCCCTTCCTCACCGCCTGTGGCTTGGAGATGGTTTTACAAAGACACACGGACACGCTCGCTCACTCATCTGCACTCCAGATGCACACCTCTACTCAAAGGGCTGAACGCCTTCTCCAGTCAGCTCTTCTCCGGTCTCCACATGGACTTTGCTGTGTGACGGAGGACAAGTCATTTACCTCTCCGAGACCTGTCTTCTCCACTGCTCGCAGGATACTCAAGATCAACTCCTCATACTCAGAGGAATTGTGATGGTCACCGAGCGGGCAAGGATGTGTACGTGCACACAGATACTCCCGTTCCCAGAGCACAGGCACGCGGATGCCACGGCTACCTAATCGCAAACCAGAGATCACTCACCCCCATCATAAAATCTTAAAATACAAAGTTCTTCTCCTTGCCTCTCCATATCAGAGTTCAATTATCCTCTTCAAACATTTAAGCTCAAATGACCGGAATGAAATAAATGCAAATAAATAATCCCAGAGCTTAAAATTCGAGGCAACAAACCTTCCTTTAAATTAAATAAACACATCCCCCCTCAGCCACATCTTACCCAGATAGAGTCACACTGGTGACTGATTATGCGCTTCTGTATAATTATTTCACCACCCCACCCCCACCCTTCTTCAAGGTCACATGCCTGTCAGCAGCTCTGTTTCAGCTTTCTTGCAGCATGGTGTGTCAATGTTTGAGTTCCCTACATTCCCAGCACACTCCTGCAAGGTGCTTCCCCTTGTAGGATTCAACTCAGGCTTAATTCCTAGGCCCCAGATCTACAGTCAGTGACTCATGCCCAGGCCAGGCTCCTGAGCTGTAGCATTTAGATTTGTTCACACTGACCTTGGCCTCCCTCTGTCAACTCCCTGGCTTTCTTTCCACCAAAAAGAGGTGATGGAGGTGTGGGGTGGACAGCTCAGAATTTTTTTTTTCCTTTTGGTGTGTGTAAAATCAAAAGAACTGTGCAGAGCGTGGCTCAAAGTTTGCAGGGCAGAACCTGCAAAGAGTCTCCGAGACATACACAGTGACAAGGGGCCTACTCACAGCAGCTGTAGGGACACCAGCCCATCAAATAGTCCCTTGGCAAGCTCGGTGATCTTGTTCCCATAGAGCACCCTGCAAAAGAGCAGAGAAGAGAGCGGTCACTGTGGAGGCCAGGGCCCTGGAACCCACTCACGTAGCGGCCATCGCCTCGGCCAGCCCCAGCGGGTGGGTGGGTGGGGTTTCTCAGAGCATCTCCTTCCCTGGCTGGCCTCACCCCTCCTCCTTACCAGTGGGAGAGCAGGTGAGTGCCACCAGGGGCTGGAGAGGCAGGCTGTGTGGGAGGCAAGGAGAAATGGGCTCCATCCTGTTTCACTCCTGGGCAGCCCAGTTCAATAAATAATCCACAACAGGGAGCAGCAGTCCCTCTGTAGTGTCTCCCTGAGTGGCTAATATGACTCACACCTCAGCAATAAATAAGATGTGTAGGAAGCTGGCTGGCCCTGTGTCTTCTTGTCTTCAATGGGTATTGATCAGGCTGAGCCCAGCCTATAGAACGTTTCCTTTTAATATCCCATTGCATCCTAGCAATTCCTGAGCTGAGTTCTTTAATCATCCATTCAGACAGGGCTTTGGGTATCTGGGGTCCTATCCAGATGGCACAGGGACTGCTGAGTCAAGGACTGGCTCTCAGGAAACACTGGAGAGGAAGGAACTGTGATCTCGGAGCGATGGCCCCTGCACTCCAGCCCCTTCTTGACCTCCAGGAACCAAGAAACTCTGAATTCTTTTATCCCTTTCTCTTTCAGACCTACAGGGTCCCTCACACCATGTCTCCTATTCATGCGCTGGCCCTCGGAAACTTGGGGGGGGGGCGCTTGGGGAAGAATTCTATGGTCAGCTCCTCCAGCCCAGTGCCCAGGGGGTTCAGTTGGCCCCCCACATAGGCGCCGAGGACCCTGCTGGCCTCCCTTGCTTTCATCCGTTTGGCACAGACTGCTTCTCTTGGGTCCAGCCTCCTCTGACATGGAAGAAACTGAGCTAAGGAGGGCTTTTTTCTTTTTGGTTTTTTCCTGTCAATTCCCTCTTGGGCCCTGAAGTACACTGCATGAATGCAGTATTCAATCCCCACTCAGACTGCAAATCCAGGCTGTTACACGTCTTTGAGGAGACAAAATATTAGGGTAAGGAAATAGTAAATGGGAGCGATAAACCAAACCCCCTGTTTTCCAGACGCCACCAGGAAAAAGAGTGTCTCATTCAGCTGGTGGGTGTGTTTCATTAATGTTTCAACAAATTAATGAGTAAATAGAAGTCAGCATGACGGCTCAGGCTCACATGTGTAATTCATATTAACGTCGCACCGCTCACTGCACCAAACACTGTAGCGTCACTGTCTGCTCGTCTCGGCTGATGTCAGAGCTGTTGGTGCAGCAGCGGCTGCTGGGTGGTGGGGCCAGCGACTTGGGCAGGGGATCCTCACATGACCCATCATACCTCCATACGGGACAGCTCTCACCTACCGGGTCAAAACCACTCTCCAGCAGACTGAAGAGGGCTGTGGGTCTACCCTGGAGCAATCTGGGTGTAGACCCACCTGGCTTTGCCCTCAAATCTTTCCTTGACTGCCTTCTTCCCACCTTTCAGGTCTTGAGTGCACACAGCTCTTCCTTGGGAAGCTTCTCCTGAATATTTTAATGTTTTTCACCACCTGTCACCCTGTTTTTATTTCTTCATCACTTCACGATGTCATGTTCTATTACTTATGTATTCATTTACTTAAACATTTTTCTGTGCCTCTACCTCTCAGCTCCCTTGAACGTTGGCTCCATGCGTGTGGTGACATTATGTAGCTTGCTCATGGCTGGGTCCCTAGAGCTGAGAGCTGACAGGGTCTAGCACAGTATTTGTTGAAAGAATAAATGAATGAGTACGGGCAAGGCTTTCCTGCCTTTTAGCTTGGCCACTCTTGAGTTTGGGTTGGGTATGTTTGTGTTCCAAGCTCCATGAGCCCAAGGGTCTTGTCCATCCAGTTCACTGCCACATTCTATGTGCCTAGTAGGTGTCTACTTGAATGGATGAATGCATAAATTGGGGGGGGGGGCACTTCCCTTACGGCCCCAGTGTATTTCAGAACTGGCCAGTGGGATGCCAATGCCATGTCTGGCAACCAGATTTTGAATTTTTTTTTTTCTTTCCCTGCAGGACCAGAAGCATCTCACAGTCCTCAGATTGTGCCCAAGTCCCAGCAGAGGGAAACCAGATAAGGGGAATGGGACGGTGGGGGCGGGGACAGGATCCTGGCAGCACACAGACACTCCTCTGCTCCTCTGTGATCTTCAGCACAATAAGCAGGCACTAATCTCACAGACGATCCTGTCTTTGATAACCCAGCCAGATGTTCTATTCGATAAATGAAACTAATTTACTCTGCAAGCAGCAGGCAACAGCTGACTCAAGAGGCTTCCCTGTGCTCAGCCCCTCCCGGTGGGACGGGGCCAGGTGGGGGAAACGTGTATCTTGTTACCTGCCCGCTCATAAATTAAGCAAACAGGTTACAGAGAGAAGCAAAGCACAGACAGCTCGCTCACCCCTACTCAGTGGGCGGGTCATCAAGTGACATAAATGATATCAGCTGATGATACCTCTCGAGTCTTAGTGTATATTTTTCACATTATCTAGAGTGAAGAGGCAGCATCACATGGGGTTGAGAGCATGGGTTCTGGAGTCGCACTGCATGGGTTCAAATCCTGCCTCCCCCCGTTGTGGACTTCGGATAATTATACTTATTCGGCAAGCTTTATTTTTGTGCAATTATTGTGTGCCAGGTACTGTTCCAGGCGCCAGAGATTCAGCCAGGATCAAAACAGATAAAAGGTCCTGTCTATGCGGAGCTCGGATCACCCCGATTCCTTCTACTGTAAAAGAGAGATGAGGATAAGAGCCTGTATTTTAGGTTGTTCTGAGGACTAAACCTGCAAGACTCCTGGCACACCCTAAGTGCTTTATAGGTACTGCCAATTATTTTAATCATGGTCACCACTGAAGGTGTGTTAGGCAGGAAAGATAGCGCTCTCCCCATTTTGTCTGGGGGGGAAATAGACTCAAGTGGCGTCCCCTGGGCCACGTGGTGAGTCACTGACAGAATCAGGACAAAGCTCCATGCCTTCCTGCCCCTGTGGGTCTCTGAGTCCCTGGTGGGTGAGGCTGTGGTTCCACCCAGCAGGCTGCCCTAGGGTTGTGAAATCCAAGAAAAGGCCTTACAGGAGGGGGTGGATGCTTACTCAAGAAAAGCCTGAAAATCAGGGGAAGAAAATTAGCTTCTCCCTTGACAAGGTCACATAGATGGGCGAAATGGGCACATTGGTAATAAACATATATTACCGTTCCGTCCCTCCAGGTCCCTAGAGAGCACTGCTGAGGCACGCGGGTGGGAGGGGAAATGTGGGTAGAGCAGAAGATGCATTTGAATTAGAAGCCAATAACTGGGAAGGCTGCTGGGCACTTAATCAATAAAAATAATGCATTTGGGTTGTAGAAATATTCCCCAAGATCAATTTCCCCTGAAGAAATATTTGTTTCTTTTACCAGGTTGCCACAAGTGTGTAAGGGAACATAAAGCCTTGATAAACACCTCCTGAAAAATATGGACACATCCCCCTCCTATTGCCAACTCCCCCCCCCCCCCCGCCCCACACGACTCTGCTCCCCACTTACAGTGATGTGAGTGATTTCAGACCTTGGAAGGCATCTGGAGCAATGTCCGATATCTGATTCTTGCTGATGTCTCTAAAAAACATTGATGGGAGAGCCTGAGAACACAGTTCCAAGGTGTGATACGGTCATTCCTAGGTGTGAATCGAGCACTTCAGATATTTAAAGCAGTGAGAATTAATCAGTTTATTTATTCACAGTACAAGAGAAAGGGCTTAAAGACCATTCAGTTCAACTGTCTCTTGATGAAATATACTACATTTGTTTCACTCTTCTTGGCTTTCAAAGAATGCTCACCCACAGCATCTTGACTTTGACATATGGCTTTGCACATGTGAGCTCTTCCTTCATGGGGAAGGCCGCACCCAGGCACACTGGGGCCTTGTTGTGCATTACCTAGCAATTATAGCATCAACGAAGCAGAAGCTGGCCTCACCCAAACACAGGCCAGGGTTCGGGCATGCATCATCTTCTTGTCGCATGCCTCAGCCAATGCTGATTTTCTTCCCCATATTGTCCTGACTCATTTCACCTCCCCAGTGACCTTTCCTTACTGACCTGAAAAGAGGTTTTGAGCAGTGACTAAAGTCTCTGGTTCGGTGCGTCCTCCAGGTCATGTGATGCAAGCACATCATGAGATCCTCATGGGATGGCTCTGAGATGTGGATTTGTCACTGGTAGTGCTCCTCAGAGGGGCGTGAGCCCGCGGCGGCGGCGGGAGTGGGGGGGTGATGCCCAGGGTTGGGGGGTCCGGTGGACGAGCGGGAGGCTACGTGACAGAAGGCAGCCACCCTGGCTGCGCCGGTGTGGAGGAATCGCCCTGACCTGGCTCCTCCTCAGGGCCCAGAGGCTGCCCCTTTCCTGTATCCCAGTGACTTCCAGCCTCTAGTTCTTGCTAATGGCACTTCACTGAGGCGGAAGACTTTCTCTGAGTCCTTAGCTCGAGGGCGGCCTCTGGGCTCCTATCATTGGAAGGTGAGTTGCCCCAGTTTCCAGAGACAGCGCACCTCTCCAGTTCTTTTTCTTTAACAAAAGACATCAATGGGTCTTTGCTTTTGTGTAGGAGAGAGCGAGCTGGGGTCTTGGAGGGTCAACAAGGAGGAGCCGAGGGACTATGGAGAAGAAAGCACATCTAAGCTGATTCTTAAGCAACTGCCTCCAGCGAGGCCAAACCCCCAGCCCCCAGCCTCTGAAGCACACTCCCTGGGTCTGTTTCTCCCCCCCTTCTAATAGCCTTCAAAGGGCTGCATGGCCACCTTTCCTAGGCCTCTGCTCCCTCCGTCCCTGGTTCCAAAGGCAGGAAGTTGAAAGATATTTCACAGGTTAAGGCTTCTTAGGCACAGCTGTCGAGCTTATCCCTTTAGCTGGCAAGATCGCCTCTCACAAATCCACAGATTGTGCTCACAAACTCGTCAGTTTACACCAGGCTTTTCTCCGGCGCTCCACTTCTGTACAAGGGTCTTACCACGCAAATGCCCTGGATTATCCTAATCTTGCTCGCCCTCCGCCTGCCTGCCTCACTAGGCATGTCAGGCCAGCACGCTGGCTCTGTGCTCAGATCAGACCGCTGAGCGAGCCTGGGTTTTTGTTTTGTTTTGTTTTGGGGGTTCTGTTTTGTTTTCCTGATCATGGGATGTCTCTTCAAGCTACTGAGATCTCTAGCGTGCAGGAAGAAGTTCTGGAACTCGGGGGTAGCAGGGGGAGCCCTCTGCTTTAGCCTCCTCAGGGCAAAGTGGTGGTCAGGCCACAACTAGCCTTTCAGACGCACTCTTCTCTGTACACGGGAGGGATGTCTTGTGGTCTTGGAGATGACGGGGAGTAGAAGTGGACAAGTGATAGTTTAGCTGGGGATTGCCCCTGGTGGTCACTTCATCTTAGTTCTTAATTCTGCAGGAAGTAAATGGCAGCCTGAAATGGTGAAGGACCTAGAGCCACAGGTGACTTGACGCAGCTATGTGTTTGGCATCTCAGGTCTCCCGTCACTTCACAATGACGGATGCACGAGGCAACGGCGCCGCACAGAAGGCAGGCTGGGGAAGCCATCTCCTGCTCCCTGACCTCCATGCCTGAGCCCTCCCGATCCACAGCAGGTGGCCCTGAGCTGACTCCAGGTTCTGGGTCACTCTTGCTCAGTGGTTCTCAAACATCACTAGGGTGTTTACTAAAGCGCACCCCCGGGGAGTCTGCTTTCACGAGCAGGGGGCAGGGGGCTAGAAACCTGCATGTATAGCCCATCTCCAGTGATTCCTGTGCACGTGGTCCCAGGGCCATGCTTTAGGCCACAGTGTTTTCCCATCAGGTCGGTCTTAGACATACCCCAGTGCCCCGGGGCTTACAAACTGGATGGCCGAGAGGCAGTGGACTTTCCAGACGGTTCAGAGCCAAGGTGACAGATACCTGTGGAATCCTACTCTACGTAAGAGTGCAGAAGTGGAAGAACATGCCTTTCTGGCCAAGTCGCACAGCTGTGGTCCCCATTTGCCTGCGCCATCAGTTAACCAGCCCTGTAAGACCAGGGGCTTCTCTCTAGTGCCTATTGCGCTCCTCATAAATGGCTTCTCTACCTTGATACTAGTTTTTACCTGGAAGTATTTTTTATACTAAGCCGGCCATGAGAAATGGGGACAAAGTCATTCATTCCAGGAGAATCCTTTGTTGTTGCTGTTGTTGTTATTAGAGAGAAGAGGAGGGTGTAGTTCATACATAGTTGAGGGGAAACTTCTTTCTGTTAGAGAGACTGGCCATGTACACCTAGGAGGAATTCACACTTAGGGTTTTAAAATCCATTCTCACCAGGGGCCCTACTTCTCCCAAGCCATCATACTTCAGTCTTGGTTTGTGAAGTTCAGTTAATCGGAAAAAATTTTAAGTGGTCTCTCTTCCCTACCGCCATCTCCTTGGGGAAAAAAAGGGCATCATAATAAATATCAGTAGCATCAGAAGTGATCAAAAATTAAATTCCCTTCACAGGTCATGACTGAGAAGGTCTTATGAATTTTGAATTGCACAGATCATGGCAACTCCAATGGGATGAAGAAAGGACAGTAAAACATAGCCAAGCTCTAAATTACCTGGACTTCACAAAAAATTAGAGCAGTAACTTAAATCATGCAAGAGATATAGGTTGGGGCAGTGACTGAACTTGTCATTTTTCACTGAAATTACTATCTGGCTGCATAATCAAGCTAGACTTTAAAAATGAATTTGGGGGGGTATGGAGTGAGCTGGGGAAGCAGGGAGACCAGGAGATTAATGGCCCAAGGTTTTAAATATTAAGGCCTATATTTATACAGCTCCTCCAGCAAGGATGCTGCCAAGGGGAGAGAAAAAAGTACGTGCTCAGGGCTGGCTCATTATGTTGGTTTCTACTTCTGGAATTGTACCAGGAGAAAATCTTGTTTGGTTTGGATTTCCAGGAAGATGGGAAGTTGCCTTCCCAAGATCCGAGGGTAAAGCCTACCAATGCCACTGTTTCTTGGGGATGTTTATTTTTAACATAAAAGGAGTCAGCAGACACTTAACCTCCTTAATGGAGGCCCTCCTACTCAAGGGAAACCGATGAATCAGCCTTCAGCAGAAGGGCACAAGATCGAGTCAGTGCATGTTTCTACCTGCTCTCTCTTCCTCTGTGGGGGCCAGAGAGGGTAAGTAACTGGGATGAAAACAGCATTTTGATTACTGGACCATGATAAATGACTTCTCAGCCCAGAAAAGGGAAAGGTGTCTCCTTCCCCTCTTCTTAATATCTATGCTGGCAATGGCTGGGCCATTTCTGAATCCTACTAGCCTCCCTTGCGAGCGCCCTGGTCTGAGTGACTCACAGAGCGGGGCTCAGGGCAGTCATGGGTTGGGGAAGGGTGGTGATGATGTTGCCCCCATGGCAGGGATAAGGGCCATGATGCATGATGCTGTCAGTGGTGCCGTGGTAGGGAAGGAACAGCAGTGTTGGTGTCCCCCAGGTATTAGGATACAGTGGTCAGTGATCCTGGATGCAGTGGTAATGGGGATGGTGGGGATAATCACAGGCAAGACATATGTGGTTGGAGGATAAGGAAGGGCCCAAGGCTTCTTATCTCACTTAGAAAGAATAGAAAGTCCTTACCATGGTCTAAAGGGTCCACAGGATCTGGCGCTACGTACCTACCTCTCCAACACAATCCCCACCACTCTCTCCCTCACCCTCCCGTCTTCCTTGCTGCTCTGCAAACCATCCACGTATGCTCCCCAGGGCTCTTCACTTGCTCTCTCCTGAGAGCTCCTTATTCCCACCCTTCATTTGGGTCACCTGCACAGAGAGGCTCCTGTGGGCCCTTCCTTTGTTTTACTTTCTAGTACTCACCAATTTCTGGTACTTGTTTCTTTTCTGCGTTCTCCCACTCAAGTATGTAAGCTCCACGGGAGCAAACTTTGTTTTAGTGCACACTCCGTCCACAGACCATGCAGTTCCTGCACGTGGTAGACGTTCACTCTTTGTTAGATGTGTGTGTGCATGGCCGTAGGCATGTTGGTTAGGGTGCTGTAGACTGATACAAGGCCACTGTCCCAGCTTTATTGATACTCCTATTTCAGGTCCACATCATGAAAGTGAGGACAGTCAAAATGGTGGTATAGGTTTTTTTAGCCAACTCAGCTCTACCTCTGACTCAGATAATTTCACTTTGCTCTAGTTGGAGAGACCCCTAGCTCTGAGGTGTCTAAATCCATATACCTCACCATCTGAAAGCAACACTCCTGACCCACACCTCCCAATCTTAGAGAGCATTCCAGGTCCAACACTAAACTCTCCAGGAAGGATGCGAGGCAGGCAGTCATCTGGGCAGGTTGCCCACGACACAGGACACCCATTACCCCCCGCATAAAAACATCGGCCTCATCCCTTCCCTGGGGAAACTCACATTCGCTTCAGTTTCTTGTACTGGGTGAAGGCTCCAGCAGGGATGGATTTGATGGAGTTCTGTTCCAGGCGTCTGGGAAACAGAGCAGAGAAGAGTCAGTTAACCATCCACCTGTCAAGAGGTGGTGGCTGAGGGCCTTGAGGACAGGATGGTCCCTCTTATCACATGGCACCCACTATTGGTTATAGGACACCAGGCAAACAGTGTGTGAAAGCTAGAGACCCATGTTCTAGTGGAAGGAGCACCCATCCCAGGATCTAATGGCTGTTGGAAAAATGAGAGAAGATGACATCTCCTTGAGGATTCTGGCTCTTGCCTATTATAAGCCATCTTTGAAGGCAGAGGTCTTCTTCAAAAAATCTGTAGCATCAGAGTGCTGAAAAAGTCAAAGGGATAAAGAGAAGAAGAGATGGCCTGTGGGCCAGTGACACCTGCCTGCCAGAGAAGCATGTCACCTTTCAGTAAACACTCAACCCCTCCCTGCCACAGGGGTACCGAACAGGCAGGAGTGACAATGGCTGACTTCATTTCTGTTTTTTTTTATTAAGGTATAACTGACTTAGTTTCAGGAGTACAACATGCAATAAACAACAACATTTGATATTTGTTTCTGGGTTTTTCAATGGGCTTCTAAAGTGCTGGAGAAACGGCCTTTAAATCTTTAGGCTCCCAGCCTGACACCCATCAAACTGGCTTCCTGACATCCCGAGGGCCCTAGGGACCCCAGTCGGACCACCCCCCGGGGGCTGCTGCTAGAACCCCTGGCTTTACCACCTTATGGACTTCCCTGAAGTGCTTCCTCTCCTGGGACTGCAGAATGACAAGAAATGCTATAGGCCCAGGGCCCAGAACTTCCTTGAAGAGAAGGGGCCATGGGGAGTGAGCAAGCATCTCAATGCTTTATTCTCTCGCCTCTCAAATGACTTCCTGTCAAGAACAGGTGTGGAGGGCCACAGGCCTGAATGGGAGGCAGGACCCTCTGTTAGAGGTGATGAGTGAATGCCTTGGCCTTGGCCAAGGACTCAGCCTCTCCTTCTTGCCCATCTCCCTTTTCTCCAGGATGTGGATCTTTTCATCACCTCCTCATTTGACATGGATGTTCCCCACACCCCCAGCAGGGAAGACACACAAAAAGGTGCGTGCAGGGAGGGATGGGGGGAGCAGAAGGGACAGACGGGCGGAAGCGGCTCCCTTGGAGGCTACATCTAGTGGATGCATTTCTGGCGGGGATGAGCCCATTCATCTTGAAGAGTAATCCCCGCTGCAGAGTCAGGGAGACAGTCATATTAATTTGTGCTTCTGCAATCTCATCTTCATTGGGGGAAGAGAGTATTTGTTACTGGAACCGCTAATGGAGCAGTTTGCCAGCAATTTTCCCATTTCAAACAACATCTCAGCTGCTAATGTGGAATGGTTTGTCAGGCCTACCCATAACACAGACAAATCACTCTCCAGGCCAAAGGAAGGGTGGGGGGGGCGGTGGAGAAAAAGAGGAAGGGCGGGTGGGAGGAGAAAGGGAGCATCAGGACAGATCATTCTTGGCTGCTGGATGAAGAGAGTCTACAAAGGAGACTGCCACGGTCTATTAAGAAAGCCTTTGTGGCCTGCTGGAGGGGGTGGGGAGCATGCTCTGTGGGCACACGGGCACAGGCTGGCTGGACGGGGGCTGGGCTGGCTCATGGGAGGGCACAAGAGCAAGCCACCAGGTCTTAAGAGTCTGTGAGCTACCGGCTCCAGCCACCCACAGAGGCGGCGGACTCGGGGCAGGCTGCCTTGACTGAGATGTTCCAAGGACATTCTTGTTTTCCAGCTGAGCAGAGTTCAGTAGGGATTTCTCAGCCAAGGCAGTGGCTCTATGGGTCTCTGGGGCTGCCAGTCAGGTGGAAAATGCTCTCCAGGAATCCTGTGATTCACCTGCCACTTTGGCAAGGGATTGTGGCTGGATGATGCCTCTGGGGAGAGCCACTGTCTGTAATGATGGCAACGCCCTCAGTTTTTGCAAGAGGATCCACTGCTCCCAGCTGCAGGCCAAGAGCCCATGCAAGTCAGGTCAGCACTGCGTGGGAGGTCAGCCGGCTGTGTGTGCGATTCATAATCAATTAACCTCCACTGTAGTGACGGGCGTAAGAGCCGAGGGAGGGATGAACCAGTGAGCAATACGTGGTGCCTGTCCCCAAGGAGTTTAATAATCTGGGGACAGCAACAGCCCAAGACAGTCCATCACAGAACCAAATTCTATGGCTCACATAACAAACAGGAAGAGCTATCATTTATGAGGCCAAGTTGATTTATGTCTGTTATCTCTTTTAATCCTTACATTTATGAAGCAAGCTGTGTTGGCCTCATTTTGTGGATGCTGAAAATAAAACCTAGAGGGACCAAATAGCCTGTCCAGAGTGACAGAGCAAGTAATTGGCAGAACTGACATCTGTTTGTACCCATCGGACATACTGCCTGCCTCTCTTTCTGAAAACAGAGAAACTGAGGCCTAGAGACTAAAGTGACTTCCCCAAAGTCACAGAAAGGTTTGGGAGGTTAAGACCCCAGGCAGCCTCTGCAGAAGTCTGTATTTTGTAAAAAGGCTGAAGGAGTTGAGGGAGACGCTGTACAGGTGCGAATATATATAAATATGCAAATAGAGTGCAAAGGTGTGGTTTTGAACAAAGAACTCCAATCTCTGCAGGGACGGCTCTGTGCGTCCCGTACTTGTCAGACGCGCACACTCTAGGGATGGTATTTGTCTCTGTAGCCTCTCTGCTGCTTATGCTGCTGTGGGTCCTGCCTGGGCACCGAACCCCTTACGGAGTGCCAAGGCCATGGCAAGTGCCACGATGTGGGTTAACCTTGCCCCAAGGGGCATCAGAGTTTGTCTGGGGGGTGTAGTTGTGAATAGTCAGTGTTCTTCAAATGCAAAGTAAAGGTGAGGGTAGGGATAACGACAATAGTAAGAGCTAATAGCTATCAGGTGCTTGTAAGTCGGGCATTAGGCTAAGAGTTTTACCTGGTTTATCTTAATATTTACACCTCTCTGAGGCAAATCCTATTCATTATTACCATCTCCACTTTAAACGTGAGAAAATGGAGGCTCAGAGATGTTAAGTCACTTGTCCAGATTCACATAGCCAGGAAGAGCTACAGCTGGGATGAAACTCAAGTTCGTCCCATTCAAAAACCTCAACTCTCCGTCACCGAGCTTTGCCAAATCCCATTTGGAGCGGAGGCATCTCCATTTTTAGTCATTGCCAGCTCATCCTCAGGGAAACGGCCCCTTCGTCAAGGGAGTAAGCCCACAGTGAGTGTGCACACACGAAGTTTCTATGCAGCAGATAGCCCCCGGTGGGTTTTATACAGCCTGGAACAAGCATGCAAAGATCCATATTCCCAGTGACAAAAGGTGTGAAGGATGAGAAGAAGCAGTAGCATCAGCAAAAACTGTCACATTTAGAGAGGTGTCTGAAGCCAACAGCTGTTTTAGGTCTCTCTTAAATGGCACATGGGTCTTTCTTTGTCTGGCAAACATTCTTCAGGCTGCAAACTGATTTAATAGAACTAGCATAAAAACAAACATACAAATCAAACATCTGAACATCTTCCGGCACCAGTAAACACAATGGGAACATCTGATGGGGATTTCAGCCATTTGCGCTCTGTATTGATTTGCCCTAGTTTCTCGGTGCTTCCTTAATGATCTGTCATTTGCAAACATGCGACTGAACACAATATATTTCTAGCAGTGCATAAGTCAACATGATGCCAGAGAGACTGGCAGGGGCACGGCAGCGCAACGGCATGGCTACGAGTCACCTGATAGAGCGGTTCTGGAGCTGGGTTCGAGTATTGGTGGCAGAAATGGCTGAGGTGGCAAGAAGGACAAACATCTACCATTTACTGAGGGCCGTTTATATGTTAGACACTGGGCTCTTTGCATGCTGGCTTTTAGTCCTTCAACAATCCTACAAAGCAAGTATTATTAGTAGTATAATAACAACAAAGATGAGGGCTGCGGGCATAGGTGACATGAGTCATTTGTGACCTGCTCTGCACAATACCTGGCATTTGCCGACAGAAAACAGAGGAGCAGGCACGGAGCCAGATTCGCTCTTCTGATTATATGCATGTGCCCAGATGCCTCTCCCAGAGAATTTTTTTTTTTATCATCTTAGGAAAAAAATGAAAGAAAAATAGTATGGGAACTTGAGACTAAACCATTCTATCATGTGGCACATGTGACCCTGTGCATAGGTTTTTCTTTTTAGGTTCCATTCAGTGTCTTCCAAACATTGTGCTAATTTTCTGCACAATTGTGCTACTTAATCTTCATAGAAAATCTCTAGTAGGTCTGATGAGCCCCATTTTGCAAAGGGGGGAGCGGACTGAAGCAGGAGATGTTAAGAAAGGTGCCCTAGGTAAGAGGCAAAACTGGGAATTCAACCCTGGACTACTTATCTCAAGGCTCTGTTCTTAATTATTCTGTGCTGCATCCGCTTCCCTTTTATTCCACTGCCCCATCCCACCCCATCTCCCCGCCTTCCATGTGACAGTCCCTCAGAAACCTGGTGCTCTCAGAACATTGAAGAATTCTGGATGGTGATGGCTTCCAGAACCCTCCAGTCCTTTTGTTCTGTTGTCTGCTTTTTTTTCCTTTTCCTTTCCCATTCTCTCTTTTTAAAATCCCCTGGTGACCAGTATAATGGGAGAATATGTGTTTTTGCTAAGCAGATAAGCCACTATTTATCTCCTCACCCCAGACAATGGGATTGAGGTGAAATGATGGCTACCTTTCCCCCAGATGCTTTCACTTATGACTCGACAGGAAGCCCATCCGCGGCCTTTCTCCATCAACTAAATTGAGCTGCTAGAGCAGAGGGCAAGAGACACACTGGATGGCGCTGTGTGTGTGTATGGGTGGGGGGGGACAGAGCAAACTGGAAGAAGATGGGACAGAGATTAAGATGAAGCTCTAGCTACAGATGGTCCTCTTGAGCCTTGAGGACTCTGGAGGGAAGACAGAAGACCACAGAAGAGAGGAAGGTGTGAGCCTCTGGCTCTTCCCAGAATCTATCCCTGGTAGAGGCTGGAGCTGGTTCAGAGAAACGACAGAGAGCAGCAAGAACGGTGCCGTTGGTGGGAGCTCAGTTTCGAGGAAAATGTGCAGGGAGCTGTCTCACTGTGGGTTCTCTGGAAGAAAGCTATTTTTAGAGGAATTGGCTCTGCTATGCGGGGAGACCAGCACACAGTCCTCTGAGCTGCTTCGGCTTTGAAAAAAAATTCTAAAAGAGTTTGCCAGATTGCTTTGCATGAGAGATAGCCCTTCCTCCCCCCAAAAGTTGGGGAGTGCAGAACCCCTCCCGAGGTGTTAGAGAATCACTACTGGCTGAGGATTGTGCACAGGGTCTGGAGAGCCTGATAGGGTGCCAAGCATCCCTAAAGAGAGGGGGGAAATCTGCACTGTATGGGTGCCATGGACACAAGGCAGAATTCCTGACAGTAAAAAGTCACATTCAGATGTCTCTGGGATGATAAATCAGACACCTCCTATTCATCCTGGGCTAGGTACTGCAGTTTCAACTCTCTACTCTCTATCTCATCTTTCAACCTCCCCCATCTGCTGGTCTTCTCTCCCTGCTATGAGGATGCGTTTCAGCTGTTTTCAAGACTTCACGGCCAACACACGGGTCCTCAGGCAAGGGCTTTGTTACCTTGAAGAATGAGCAGGTTTCTTCCTCAAAGGTCTCTCTTACATGTCACCTCTCCCCATCCCCTCCTAACCATAGAATCTTGTCTCATCTCTTTAATGTCTCAGTTTCATTTCATCACAGAAGGAGAAATCCTGGGCAATCTGTCTGGTGGGCCGTGGGTGCTCGGCAAGCAGGGGCAGCCTTATTTCCATGTCTGCATACATTTGCATGAAGATGAGCTACTGCCAGGCTCCATTCCTAATGCAAGTGGCTAGCCTGGTTCTTGAACCTCTTCTCTCATCCATAACCCTCAAGAACCTGACCTAGCGTTGGGGAAGGTTTGTGTATGCGGGTAGCTCCAGCTCCTATGATATGGTCCAACGCTTCTCACTGAGCCTAATAAAAATGGAAGTGGTAGTAGTAGTAGTAGTAGTAGTACTAGTACTAGCAGTAGTAAAATACCAACAGTCCTGGCTGACAGTCTATCCTCTGTGTCAGACACAACGCTGAGCGTTTGACAGCACATGTTCATTTCGCTTTCACGAGACCTGTTAAGAAGGTACCACTGGCCTCCACGTGTTTCGGTTGAGGAAAACAAGACTCAGAAAAGTTATTTAACCAAGAGCTAAAAGGCAGGGCCAGAGCTAGTATGTGGATCTAGCTCCCTGAATTCAAGGTCTATGCTCTTAAGAATCTGGTTGCTGTTTGTGGCTGTTTGTTTTTAGAAGCACTCCAGCTAGGTTGGTCATTCCCAGACTTTTAGATTTCACAGGCTAGGTGGTTCCAGACCTTTTATTTTGCCAATTAAGGTGCCCTGTGTGTGTGTTATATAATACATGTTTATATAGAGACATACATTTATAATTACATAATAATTACACATGTAATTAAACACATGTTTATCACGTACATGTGCATGCACACACAAGCATATATATTCTGCCTTCAGCAACCATCATTTCCTAAGATAGAGGGCATTTTAAGAAACAACAATAACAGAATAAGGGAGCCCAGGAATTTAAAATAAAGGATAGTCTTTTAAATTGAATAGTTTTGCTCAACAGAAAAACATCACATTGTTCTTGTTTTTCTCACTTTTACCTCACACCAGGAAAAAGATATCAGTAATCCAACAGCCTTTCACAAATCGCTACTCTAGTTTGTTAATATCCCTTTATTTTATTATTTTTAAAGATTTTATTTATTCATTTGAGACACAGAGATACAGAGAGAGAGAGAGAGAAAGCATGAGCAGGGAGAGAGAGAAGCAGGCTCCTCGCTGAGCCAGGAGCCCGATGTGGGGCTCGATCCCAGGACCCTGGGATCATGACCTGAGTCGAAGGCAGACGCTTAACCATCTGAGCCACCCAGGCGCCCTGTTAATATCCCTTTAAAAACTTGATGTCCAGGGATGAGCCCAACAGTCCAGGTACGGCTTGGTCTGCATGGGTCTCACCTCTGATGTGGACATCTGCAATTTCTCTCTCCCAGACACCCGAGCTGTGTGCCTGTGAGGCCCAAGTTGGAGGTATAAAGATGTGGGGCAGAGGAGGGTGAATCAGGGGTTGGCAGGGGTCAAGTTACAGCTTGACTATTAGACTGGCCTCTTTCATCAGGCTGTGGTTTGAGGAAAGATCTATGGCTGCCAAAGAGGGAAGATAAACCTGGCAGATGGAGGGAGAAAGGAACGAAGTGGGGCAGAGAAAGAAAGCAAAGATCTTTGGGAATCTGAAATGAGATGAACATGGGAAAGAATTCTGTCTTGAACATCTGACTTGGAGGGCCAGAGCCCTACCCTGGCATGGATGGAGAGGGAAGGTGGGCAGCTTTTACGACAAGGAGCAAAGCATTAACTGGGTGAAGAGAGAGATGGGGCTGGGAAGTGAGGTGAGAAGATCATTGGTGGGGAGAGGGAGAGAAGGGGGGAAATGAATCAGGGGAGGAAGATAAAGACAAGGGGAAAGAGTACAGAATGGGGAAGAGAGTAAGGCCAGGAACAAAAGGAATTCAGAGAAGAAGAGAAGGGGATAAGCAGGAGCCGCATGGGGTCTAAGTGAGCTCCTTCCATGGAAGGGATCTCCAAAGCGAGAGCAATACACCATGAGGAGCGAAGGGAAACAGCAAAATGTGAAGTGAATTAATTGTTGGTTCTTGCCAAAAGGAAGACTGAAGGTTGAGCAAAGGCCATGGAAAGTGTGGGTGTCAGGCCAAAAGGACGCTTTACTGACTGGTTCCTGCCGGCAGGTGTGAGTTGTGTCTACTAGGGCTGGGGGAAGAAAGTTTTGAAGGGAATTAGGGAAAAGCTGGTAAAACCAATGGAGAAAGAAGAAACTGACTCTCCACTGTGGTAAATCATGTTTCTTCTCATCTTAATCAGGATGAAAGAAAAGTCTTTAAAATGTCTCTTTGATCTGGCTCCTCATTGCCTCTCTGATCTCATCCTCGAACGCTCTCCCTTATGTTCACTTCACTCCAGTGACACTGGCCTTCTGGTATAGCAGGCACACTCCTACCTCTGGGCCTTTGCACGTGCTGTGCCCTCCACCTGCAACACTCTTCCTCCACATAGCCACATGTTTTGTCTCCCCAAGTTACTTTGAATCTTTTCCTAGTTTTATTTTTCTCCACAGAAGCCATCGCCTTCTATCATGTCATATAATTTGTTTTGCTTTGTTTACTGTTTATTACCCCCCCTCCCCCGAATGCAAGCATCATAAAGGCAGAAATTTTATGTCTCTCATTCACTGATGCTCCTCAAGCACAGAACTACGATTGGAACAGAGCGGGCTAACAACAGACGTTTGCTGAATGAATGTGTGAATGGCTGAGAGAGTTAATGGGCCGTCTATTGGAATAGAAGGGTATGCATAGGAGGAGGAAGGAGGGGAGAAGAGCAACAGAGAGGCTACGGGAACGTGTGTCTTATATGGAGGATTTTATCTGATGATATTTGGAGTAGGAGGGTTCTATCTCACCGTGTTTTTAATAAAGCCACCTAAAAGTGAAGGTAGAACATGAAAACACTTGTGGTCATTTAAAGAGTGATCTTGAGGTCAGTGTTGACTGACCCTCTACTCAATCCAGAATGAGAAACTGGCCATTGTCTAATGCACGGGGGGAAGAGTAGACAAGTTTGAGCTATACGGTCAACCCACTTTTAGTGGAACTTTGAACATCCGTGCACACACATGGACACACACAATCTTGTCTGTGGACCTATGGACCAAGTCTAGAGGACAAGAATCTGATCTGAAATGATGAACAGTTCAGTCTCTTGCTCACATAATGGCAGCTATGAAATGAGTTCGCCCCTCATGTATTTTCCGCCAATACTACCACCGCTGCACAGGGCACTTACCCCGTGCCAAGGACTGTATTACGGGCTGACGTGCTGTATTGCCTTCTGTTTTCACAATCACCCATGGACAATACTATAATTATCACACTGTTATAGATGAGAGAACTAGGGATGAAAGAGAGGAATTATTCTGCCCAAAGTCGCACAGCTAGTAGATGGTAGAGCTAGAACATCATCCCAGGGCGACTCCAGGGAAGGGCCTGGCAAACACTGTAAAGGGGCAGAGAGCACATGTATCAGGCCTGGTGGGCCATAAGTGACAACTCCTTAAGCCCGCCTTACGAGGACAGCCATAGACCATACATACACAATAGCTGTGGGTGTGTTCCAATAAAACTTTATTTACGGAAATAAGTGGTAGGCAGATTTGGACCACCGGGCCTAGTTTGCTGACTGTGCTCTGGAATCTACCATGCCTGGGAGAGCCTGGAAGGATGGCAAAGAGATTCCTGAGTGTTTTTCATAGTTAGCTCTAACACACCAGGGGATGGGCTGAGACAGAGAGGTGAACTAGCCAGGGACAGAGGGTGGCAGATGGGGCACTTACATTTCGACGATGCCCTCTGGAAGGTTGGCGGGGATCTCAGTCAAGCCCTTCCCTCGACAGTCCACGATGTTATTGCTGCAAGTGCAGGCCGAGGGGCAGGAGAGGGAGTTGGCATTGCAGGATGGAGGTTCGGAGTGGGGGCCTGTGGGGCAGGAACACAGCGGTCAGTCACGGCAGGGTCAGGAGCCGCCTGGCCTTCTGTGCCTCTTCGCCATTTCCCAGCATCACCTCCTGGAAAGCTACCTGACATTTTCACCAGCTGACATGTCCCCTCATCTGGGAGACACAGCTGCCACTGGCCAAATATTGAGCCAAGAGGAGAGATTCTGACCTTGACCTGTTTCTGGATAGTTCCACCTGCTCTGTCATCCCATCATCCTCATCTTTCAGAGAAAGGGCTGCTCGCGGAGTCAATCCCACGTGAAAATATGCCACTGGAATGCACACTGCGTACACGGGGACTACATTCTCAGCCCAATGTTTGAATGAACACCCACGTTTTTTGGCTTTTATCCGGGGATTGGATGCTGAGTATAGACACATTTTCATTCTTTACTCTAGAGGCTAGAACTCACTCCTAAAACCAAGTGGGAGGAAAAAAGGCGTCAGAATTTCATTATTTGGGGCATTGATGTTGTCCAAGTGTCATTAGCAGTGACATCATCCAAGGCATTTTCAAATAGCTTGTATGTCCAGAGAACATGCAAATAAAATCTACCTCATTAGAAAAAAAGGCAAATAAGTTACCACATATTTTGGAGTCAGCTTTTAATTTTGAGGTGAGAACCGGTATGAATATAAAGCAAAGTGGTAAAAAATCCAGGTAAATGGCATCTAAGGAGCTTATTTAGAAAGCCAAACATAGAGAAATACATATATTAGCAAACTAACTCAGAATTCAAAGGGTCACAAGAAGTAAATTCAAGGGGCGCCTGGGTGGCTCAGTCGTTAAGCGTCTGCCTTCGGCTCAGGTCACGATCCCAGGTCCTGGGATGGAGCCCCGCATTGGACTCCCTGCTCTGAAGGAAATCTGCTTCTCCCTCTCCCGCTCCCCCTGCTTGTGTTCCCTCTCTCGCTGTGTCTTTCTCTGTCAAATAAATAAATAAAATCTTAAAAAAAAAAAGAAGTAAATTCAAATGTTTTCAAGACATAAAAGTGTTCATACTATCACTACTTCTTCAAAGTGAGGTAAGAATCTCAAACCTGTGGTGAGTTTTCCAAATATGGACATTGTGGCCCAAAAGGTAGACCAACCCCAAAACCTCCTCAGGACCTTATCCCATGCCTGCTAGATCTAGTTCACAGGGATTATGTCAATGTCTTTCCAGACCCCCACCCCCAGAGCAGAGGGCCACGGGCTAAGACCACGCTCAGACCAACTCTGCAGATCTCCTTGCTGCTCGGACATGGGAATTCTGGCTGGGAGCCCTTGGGTGGAGATTAAACATGAAACACAAAAACGTCTGCAGGGAAAAACTAATTTTGGTTTGGCCTCTGTTCACTGGAGAAGCTGAGTCTGGGAAGCCAGAGAGGGTCGAGCTACAGTGGTTGCATCAGAGGACCAAGGGGGCCTGCAGCAAATGCCTGTTTGGACACTGAGACTCAAAGCGGAAGTGTCCCTCTCCACACTCGACAGTCCCTGTGCCTGGGGCAGGTCCTTCCGCAAGGGCTCAAAGGGACGCCAGTGGCTTGGTCTGGAACATTTACCTTGCTGGGAAGTGCTAACCCAGTGATCAAAGATTCTTATTTCCCTTGGCCTCACCTCCTCTCTCTCTCTCCCTCATACACACATCAAATATTTAAAAATATCCTCCTAGCTGGGACATTTGAGAAAATATTCTTGTCTAGGGCACAAGGACTTCAAACTCTCCAGTGTTGCACCAGCAGATCTCATGGAGACCATGAAAAATGCCAGAGAAATGATGACTTACACCAAAGTCCCCAACTGGAACATTCTCTGAGAGAAGGGATACCCACTTTGTTCCAGACTGGGAAAGTTTTCCATTTCTGAGGAAATGGCAATCCCAGAGACTCAGCCTATGGAAGCCGCAGATCAGGAATGAGAGTGCTACGGCTGTGGAGTCCCACTGCCTCAATTTGAATCCTGGTTCTGTTATTTCATCCTTATATCCCCGTGCCCCAGTTTCCCCCATCTGTGAAATGGGGGATGATGACAATACTTATTTCATAGCATGGTTTTGTTGTGAAGGCAAAGGAAGTGAATGCATGTAAAGTATTTAGAAGAATGCACGGCGCAAAGTCAGAGCTTAGTAATGTTAGTTGTTGTTATCACTACTATCAACGAGTCTGGCTCTGCCACCAATACCCCTCTGAGCTATTCTGCTACCATCTCAGTGAGTAAGGAGTTTGGACTGCATGACTCCTGAAGTCCTTTCTGGATGGAAAGGTTCATAACTCCTGGTCTTCAGAGGAACGGAAGCAGAAGGAGTAGGGCACCCAACAGCACCTGTCTGTCCTCTGCTCCACCTTGTTGCCGGTGGTCAAGAGGATCTACTGTGGGAAGAGCCCCGCCACATGCAAGAGAGGCTGTGAGTGGCAGGGCTTCAGATGTCAGGGCTTTTGAAGTGCAGATCATGCTCCCCAGAGAAAAATGCCAGGCCTGGCCCTCCACATCCGGGGGCAAAGGGTACCTAACAAAGTCAGGGCGAATTGTCACACCCTGGGCACCTTCCTGTTTGGGCAATGTCAGGGGCTACACGGAAGGCTGAAGCCTTGCTCCTGTATTTCCATCCACTGAGGCAGAGGGTATCTGACGGTCGTCCTTCTTTTGACCTGTCAAAATATTACTCAGTTGGGGTGTGCCAGAAAGGGAAGTGGGGGAGAAAGACATTATAGTCAAGGGCTCATGTGGGCAATAAGAAGTTCTGCAATGGAGTTTTTCCCAAAAAGCCCCTTTTGACATCTATGCTGAAATTAAATCAGTTTCAACCAGACCCAGGTTGTAGTCTTGAACCCCTCTGGGGATGAGCTGGGTCTTTCAGAGGGTGGCTCTCGGTCTGTAGGCGGCATGTGCTACATTTCAAGGGATGTCGTCAAGGTAAAAAAAGCCTTTGAGAAAGATTCCACAACCAGGTCACTAACAACACCTTTAATTACGCAGAGAGAAACAAAGGTAATTATAGCCTCTGTCAGCATCCTGGGCTGGTGGCTCCCCAGCCAGGCATTCACACATGGTGAGGGTGTTATCTTCTTGTTGAAACAAAACACTTCAGGTTTAAGATGGGGTTGAAAGATGGGTTCATTTTCCCTGGAAACGTTCCCCTCCCATCAATGCCCGATGGACTGAGCCTACTTCCCTTTGAGCCTGTGAGTGCTGTGATGGCAGAAGTCCCTCCCCTTGGCTTTTTGTCTTTGGACAGACTGCGACTAGCATGTATATTCTACAAGGGCAGTGACCTGTTCTGTCTTATGTCCTGTTAGATCCCCAGTGCCCAAAATAGGGCTGAACACAAAACATGAACTCAGTAAATATATCTTGGGTGAGTGAAAGGATGAATACATGAATGAAATTGGTCTAGAAGCCTGGCAGAGTGGGGGCTGACTGTGACCAAGCTATGGGGGGCAGGGGCAATCCTTCTAGAAGGGCCCTGAGGGGAGGCCCCCTGAGTTCTGAGGGCCCTGGGCTCTGGTTGATAGGATCAGCCATAGTGTGGAGGGACGGTGTGGCTACTGGGTGGATGGGACTTTCATGCCTGAAGCTCAGGTCTTTCTGCCAACAGCTCAGTGCCAGCAAAGGCCATCCGCCCGGTCCCCTGGGGCTGTCTCTGAGCCTCGCTCACCTGCACAGGTAAGGGTGTCCTAGGCACTCTGCTTAGCTCTGTCAGCAAATCCCTCCCTCCCAGCCTTTCCTGTCCACATATATTGAGAGTGATGGGGGTGGTGCAGGTGACAGTGGATTTCCAAGGGGGACAGAGGGAGGAAACACCCACATTTCTACCCAGGAAATTCTAGGAGTACTGTACAAGCTTGAGAGGCAGAGAGGAACGGGAACAGTGTTTTGATCGGGGTGGAAGGAGTCTCCACCCATCTTTGAAGGGAGGGGACGATCTGGGCCCTGTGTCTGCCTACGGGCACGCGCGTGCGCCTGTTGTAGGAACACGTGCCCATGGGGCCCATGAATGTTCACTGTCCCCGAGCAAGCCTGCCTGCCGCTACCACCTCCTCCTCTTCTTGGCAAAGAACGCAGCTTCAATCAGAGTGTAGTGATTCACTAGCACACGGAACCCCTGTAATCCCTGTTCAGAGATGTGTCCTGATGAACTTGGAGTGCATGTGGACTTGCTCTTTGTTTTTAAATGGGTGCCCAAGCTATCCGCCCTGGGAACTCTTTCAGCGGGATGAAAATGTTGCTGCCCTGAGGTGAAAGGAAGTTCTCATCCAGAACAGGGAGACGGGGATGTGGGCCAAGTACCTGTCTGCCCTCGGGGCCTGTCTCCCCTTTCTGAATCACTACTTCAGCTCAAGAATTTCAATTTGGAACCAGAGCCACCTCTGTGCCACACAAGGAGCAAACAGAGATGTCCCACCTTCTGGTTCTCCTGACTCCCCAGACTGTGGCCTGATATCTTGAGGGACGGCAGGGCAGAACGTGGGGCAACCAAGGTGCTGGCCCTTCCCTGCTCCTCCCTGAGTATCAGGGTGCTGATTCCCAGCGGGGGCGGGGGCCCGCAATGAGCACGAGGGCAGGAGTGTATCCCCAGCTAGCCCTGTCATGGCGAAGCGCCTGTGACGGCTGGCAGGGACAGCGATCACATCATCCTTTCTCTGCTGACTGCACCACACCCCGTCCAGTCTGAGAGAGGAGGAGGAGGGATGACTGGGGAGACTGGCTCCTGCCCGGCTGCCTCCTCAACTTTGTTCTTCTATTCGGCATCACGCCAAAAGTGGACAGTCCTAACTTGTGTGCCCAAATGAATGGGGCAAAGGTCATCAAACTTCAGACCTAAAAAGGGTCACGGAGATGGTGAGAAAACCATCCCTTGGAGGGAGAGTACTTGCCCAGGGACCCAGTGGTGGCCAAACTGAGAATGACGTCATTCTCATGATAGCAGCTAAGGCTTATGGAATATTTCCTATGTGCCCAGTACTGCATCAAGTGCTTTGCACACATGATCTTACTTGGTTCTCACAAAACCCATGACGTAGGTTCTATTATTATTATTATTTCCATTATACCGATGAGGAAAGGGAAGAATAGGGAGGTCAAGCAAAGGGTTCAAGATCACGGAGCTAGTGAACAACAAAGTTCTAAAATTTGGTCCAGCGCTCTTTGTACCATCTCCTCTACCAAGAAGACACCCCAAATGCCTCTCTTTATTGCCGCGACATTGAAAACCACCAGGGCCTGGGAATCTGAGGAAGCTCAGGGGCCAAGACACAGACTGTGTAAGCTACGCTGGAGATGGGGGGACACTCTTGTTACAGCTGTGTTTATTTCTTTCTGTCTTTAAAGGGACTTCCACCCAGCAGAGTACACAGAATTGAAAAATCCAATGGTCTTGTGAGCATGTGGAAATAAATTAATTCCAGCATTCAAATTAAGCATCCCTGTTGGCCTCTGGCCTTTCAAAAGCCAACAACAGACTGCAATGACAATGGGGTTTGAGCAATTATGATGAGAATATAAATGAACGTGATTTAAATACCAGAGGCATGATAATTTTAGGAATGGCTAAATAAACCTAATAATCTCATTCTTGCAATGTCCAATTATGGTGTTTTAATTAAAACCTCCTAAGGAGATGGGCGGCTAGTCATGGCTTACCTTAATTATCTTTATACTTAGTAACTAGTCCCAAATTAAAAAAAAAAAAAAAGAAAAAGAAGGGGAAAGTTTCTTGTTTCCAGGGAGATATGCCTCTTTCATTTTTAATAATAAATGAGAAAGGGTTTCTTGAGAGGCTTTTAGGAGCAACTATTGTTCTAGGCATTGGGGCACCTGAAAAATGTCTGACGTGAGCCCTTCGCACTAGAAGACAAGACTGATCTTCAGGAAAGGGTATCTCACGCTAAAAGGCTATGGGCAGGTAAGTGTGAAATAGGTGGACAAACCAATGAATAAAAAGATGTTTAAATGAAAGAGATAATTGACTCAAGAGGTCAAATATTTAACTAATACCCTTGAATTACAAATTGTGACTAATAGAAACCTTTTCAGATTAAGGCACCAGAAGATTGATGCATGGAAGGTAAATCCTAGAGCTTAAACCCCAACATAAACCCTTTAGGTAAGGATGGGGAAAAAAACCAAAACTTGCAACTCACATGAGTCGAGTAATGGCCAAAATAGAACCTTTTCTCTGGTCTGTTATCATGAGCTCAATAAAGTCCCAGTCCGGTTCAGGCAACAAGTAGCAGGGACCACAGACTCTTCTAGTCCTAGGGCCCTGACCCTCCTCTTGAAAACAAGAAAGGTTTGCAGAGGAATCCTCACAGCAGTAGCTTAAGGAAACCAAGCATTCCAGTTGTATACCGTAAAAAAACATTAATAAAAAATAAAATATAGTCTCCCACCCTTTGAAAAATTCCCTGGTGTCTCCTTAGAAGAAGAAAATAAATACCTTCGATTGGAAGGGTAAGTTGACAGAGGAGATGAATTTTGTCAAAGTGCGCTGCTAGCAAATTTCTGGGTTAGCTGGAGTGATAAGGCGCCCATAGCCAGGGCTTCTGGGGAGAAGAGGCCTGGCTCCAGTTGGCTGGATTTAATTCACAGGGAGATAGCAGGGACCTGAACAGGCAGGGCCCTCCCAGGCTGAGTGAGATAAAGCTCTTTCCTGTCTCTGGAGTCATTTGTTTAGTGAATTTTTTGATATGGTTTAAGGGCTCAGGGAGGTTTTCTGATGCTTCTCTGTCAGGGGCCACTGGTGATGACGCTACACGCAGGGACGGCTTAATTGGTACCCTATGCCTTTTTTTCTCCTGAGCAGATGACCTCTATCTTTACAGATATGTTCTTATTCCTGCCTTTCTCGACGGAAGTCCTCCTCTGGTGAGTTACTGGTGGAAGAGCTTGAACAAGGAACACTGATGGTTTCGCAGTTTACAACCAGTGGGATCAGATTCATACCAAACTGCCTCACGCAGACGCCTTGTGGGCTCTGCCATGGGTGGAGCCTGCACCCTGCATGGTAGGGGTGGGGTGGGAAATGGTCAGTGCGTGAAAAGAGCCCTCCTCGTTGACCTTCTGAGTGTGCACACGCAGAGTCTTGCTCCACCCGGCTTCCTGTGGCATCCCTTTAACACAGCCTCACGAACTGCCTTTAACAGTTATTAAAGAGGTCGAACCTTCTGGAGGGGGTGCTCCTCCTGCACCCCACTAAGATGGTGGTGCTTCCTTCATCAGGGATAGTCAGTTCAGCCAACCATTATATCTGACTTAGACCTTTGCAGAAAGCAACCCCCTGCAGTGTTCTGTTTTTAACCCATGAAAGCCTGGACAGCATCAAAGAATCCCTTCTGCAGAGGGGTTCCCACATGCCACTCTCTTAAATTTCTACTACTTGGTGTGGGGGTGCAGATTAATAGCACATTCATGTCTGGAGTCTGTGGGCCAGATTCTTATGTCCTCAGAAAACACCTGGCTTCGTATTACAAATCATGAGGGATCACCGCAAGCCCTAGGCTTAATTGATACGAACACGGGAGGTGATAGGGATGCTCCTATTTAACTGTTAACCCGCCTGCTAGATCTAGCCTTTTCAAAGCAGGGAGATTTGGGGCACGAGCACGTCCAAGACCTAGGAGGGTCAGCCTCACTCCCTGGGGTTTGGATCCTGACTGCGACTGGGTAAGCAAGTTGCCACTCCTTTGACGGGAAGGTGCTTTCCTGACGAAGTGGTATGTGTGTCCGTGCAGAGCATTAAGCCTGGCGCCCACCTATAATGATGTGTTTTAACATTCTCTCTAATTAGTTTTTCTCACTAGCTCTTGGATGACTCCTGCACTCTATAATTATTTCTTTCACTGGCATTTATGCCGATATTGTACTCTTTGCGTAATAATTACTGTAATTATAGTCAGTATATGTGAGTTGGGTGCCTGTGTGATAAACGGTTTTATTATATGTGTTTGACAGGAAGTGATTTCTAAGTGGGCGTCTATAGGAAATTATCAAGGTACTGCTCTGAGACATGTTAAAATGTTTTTGGATAATAAATAACTTGATGAAGTAGTAACATGACAAGAGAGAGGGGCAGGGAGCGAGATGAAGTTGAATTAAAAAAAAAAAATCTTCCATATTGCTAATGCTGCCTAAGAGCAAACGGGGGCCGGTTTGCCCTGCTGGCTGGGTTGGGGCCCTGCCGCACACGTGGGGCTCAGGCTGCCTTCAATTCTGAAAACAGCAATGATCAAGAAATGTGAGGCGTGCAGTCCCTCCCTGCCCACCCCAGCGCCGAGCTCCCTATCCTTCCTCCTTCCAGCAGGCTGACCCCCTAAGATCAGCCTTCAGAGGCCACTGAGCCCCCATTCTGGGACTGGGTTCCTGGAAATCGGGGACGCCTCTGTGAGAAACTCCTCAACTGAAAACTTTGTTTTTGAGGAAATTCAGGGATTAGCTCTACTTTGCCCCCAGAAAGAGGGAGTTGGTGGTAGTAGAGGGTGTCAATGAAAAGTAAAAACAAATAAGCAAGCTTGGAACTGAGGACTGTGTTTAAAAGCCACTACATCCTCTGGGAGAATCTTCTCGGGTCCCTCAGCCACCTCCCGTCCCTGGAGGTCTGCGTTGCCTTCCGTTCTGTGCACAGTTCTGTTTTCTGTACTACGCGGACAATCTGTGCTTCTATTACACTTCAATTACCCACAGATCAAACTCTTATGTTTGCTCAGCACATTTTGTGGGCCCACTAAACTATAATAATTAAGCTCCACTTACTAGCTCTTACCAAGTGCTGTGTATTATGCTAAGTGCTTTCTATGCATTATTTCATTTAATCCTCCCACCCATCCCTAGAGTTATGTACTATGATTTTTCCATTTTGCAGACATGTGGTAACTTGCCAAAGTCACACACTACTAAGGGGCAGAGCGAGGGTTTCCAGCCAAGCAGGCTGACCCCACCACCTCCATTAACTTGTCTCTCAACTTCTACGAGCAATTAGACAATAGGCATGTGTGTAGGAAATGCTAAACAATGTACTTAACACATGTTAAGTTTCTTAGCATCGATGGATGATGAAGCTTAACAGAAAGGGATTCATTACTTCCTTGAGCAGTTTCCTTTGCTAGATGACAAGAACTTCTTTCTCAGAACCCTTCAGGGCACCCCAGAGTCCAAGTGACTATGGAGTGCTGGGGAACATAGGAGATTCCATGCCCAGCTCTGGGCCGGGTGATGTCGGGGAGGGCTCGGCGGTGGGTGAGTCACAGTACAGACGAGAGAGGGGCCGGGCAGGCTCACCTGGGCATACGTACTCCTTCTTCTGCACATCTGCCACGTTGAAGCCCCTCAGGTGCACAGGAGCCATGCAGAGTGTGAACTGGCCAATAGTCCGCCGCTGTCGTAGCCAATCCGACAGCCAGGCCAGGTGGCAGTCACAGTACAGGTGGTTGGAGTGCAGGCGCCTGGGAGAGCGAGGGACAGAGGTAAGATGTGGTCATAGCATGGAGTGAACAGAGCAGGCCAAACCTCTGTGCCCCTTTGCCCAGCATGATAATCCTCAGGAGCCCAGGGAAGCATTTCCCTCTGCACTCGTGAGTTACCACGGGAGCCTCAGCCCTTTTATTGCCAAACCACAAACGACTGTTATCTTCACATGCAGGGCACATCCAACGGATGCCTCCGGCGTTCTGAGCAAGTCCCCATTTCTTAATAGTAATGCCACTCTTTTTTTTTTTTTCCCCCACTCAAGAAAGCCTCAGCATGTAGGAGGAGGAGAGTGACATTATTAAAGCGATGGTTCAGATTCGAGTCAAACTTCCAAAGAGGTGACTTGGTTGCAAATTTCAGTACTATAGTTAGCCTGGTCTCCAGATGGCTTGAAACAGCTCCTCAATCTCAATGCCTCAGTCTACAGTGGCACTGTGGCCAAGACCTGCCGTTGCCTTCACTCTTTCTCCTTCATTTCCTCCCTACAGTGAATGAACCCCTACAGGGAATGCTGGGGAGCTTGTATGCACTAGCCCAGGGAGCAGGGCATGCGGGGCAGTTTCCCTCTTGAAGGATGCATCTTCTCTCCACCCACCCCCCTTTAAATAAGGAGCTGCCCATCCCAGACTCCTGGAGCTCACAGCAATGTCTCCACAGCCCTCCTCTTCTTCTCAAGTTAAATTCCACCAGGTGTATTTGCTATTCTGGTTCAGGAAAGACCCCTAACCAGTTCCGGGACTCTTTGGCCTTTACCCTCCAGTAGCTGTGATTCCAGATCAGTTTCTTGCCCCTGGGTGATTAAGAGTTGCTAGAGGGATCTGCATGTCCGACTTCTGAAAGGAATCCCATCTGGTTAAATGACTAGAATTTACTTTCCATTAATTGAGGGGCAAACTAAGGATACTTTCCATTAACGGGGCAGGGGGGGGCAACCTAAGGATATCTAGGGGCTTCTACAGGTTCTTCCCCAAGGTTTCTCGATCAGGGGCTTCCACATTCCCCACAACCTTAGCTCATTGGAAGTGGTGGTAGATAAGTTGTAGTCACATCAGCTTATCACACACTTGGGTTTCTGATGCAAATTTCAAATGCCCAATCGTGGACATGCTAATCAGCCAGCAGTATCTTGGGACTTTCAAGTACTTGGTGTCAAGTTGGTTAATGCTGAGTGGGGGCCTGAAGCAGTGGCTTGGGCTACCTCCATGCCTGAAATGGAGAGCGTTGAAAGGCTCTTGACCTCACTCCACTGAGTATAAAGTCAGCATTGCTCAGCATCGGCCACGTGCGGCTACCTTGAGGGGCGTGCCGGCACAGACTTCCTGCCATGGCCTGGGTGCAAAGCTCGGGCAGGCCAGGGCCACTGGGGGCCTCGACAGCCTCAGGGGGTCCCAGATCCCATCATATCTGACCAACTAAATGAGCCCATACCCATGTAGGAGGTAATTTTTTTTTTTTCTGCTAAAAAAAGTTTGAGAAGATTTTTATGATTTTGTTTCCAAATGATTAATTTTGATGTTGTGATGTTCTTTTGGATTTCAGAGTCAATACTTTAAAGTTGAACACGTTTTTATAGGCTCCTAGGCCCAAGATACTGTGCCCATAATGGGCCCCAAGCAATTCTCCCCTTTGAGTTTCAAAGCTCAGACTCCTATGCTGCTTCCTCTTCATCCGGCACTTCAGAAAGAGGTGCCGCAGGCAGGAAAGCGTAGGGGGGCACGCTCCCAGATTAGGGAAAGGACATGAAGAAGACGAGGGAATTCCTTTTCTATCCTGGGCCTTCTTGGGAAATTTCAGCATGAGTGAAAATGATCTGTTTCCTGACCTATCAGTGAGTTGGAGAGAAAGAGACAGACAGACAGACAGGAGGAAGAGAGAAGGTGGAGGGAGAGAAAGTGAGGAAGGGGAGGGAGAGAGACAGAGAGAGAGAGAAGGATGGGGTGTTGGTTCTGTGGCCAGGAATAGACCCCTGGGTGTAAAGGCTGCCTAGGAAAATGGCGACAGTGACAAGTGACAGTCTTCGTGACAAGGTGGAGCAAAGGCAGGTTGCAGTGGTAACAGAGGCTGAGGTGCTGGGGTATTTCTGTGTGACAGGAGGGTCAGAGCCTTCTAATGAGAGTCTGGCTTCGATGAGGAAAGGTGGCTGCCTTCTCTGAAGTGACGTATGGAAGCTGAGTAAACAGGGATTCCTATGAAGCGCTGAGCATGTGCCCATAAGGTAGATCAATGTCGACAAATTCCCATCCGTTCCAATCAGGGGTAAGAGATCAGTGGAATGACAAAAGTGAGGTTTAAGTAAGTCAGATCCTTATTAAGCGGATTAATTTCTGGGAGAATGAAACTGTTGGAGGTTTTCCTTTTGGAAGATTACATTAGGTCGGTTCTTTCTTAATCCCTGCCAGCCAGCCCCAAGCTACCTTTCTTCCTTACCTTCCTACGGATGGTTCCTAACCTTTTGTCTGCCTTTGTGGGGGATTTCTCCCCTTCCAAGTGAGACCATGGGAAAGAGGTGACCAAAACTGACTTGGAAGCCACCTGAAGGCTCTTGTCAAAAGCCCAGGGCAGTGGATGGGCTCAGATCCTTCTACCCGTGACCCTCCTTGGAATTTTAGCCACCAGAAGTACTGGCAGAGTTGAGCTGGGCAGACTCTTCCAAGCATCTGCCTTTCATATCATGTTTGGGAGATCAAATTGAGTAGTATCGTCCCAAATATGAATAATGAAAGGAAAGTAATCACATTGATCAGAAAACGTGAGCCTGGGCACTGCCAGGAGTATTCCTAATCTCCGTGAGTGAGAAGAAAAATTACTATTATTATTTTTTATGTCAGTCCCCATACCATATATTATTAGTTTTTGATGTAGTGTTCCATGATTCATTGTTTGTGTATAGGTGTTTCTACACAAAGAAAAATTATTTTATTTACTTTTCATAATTTTGGTGAATTGGGATGGCAATGACCTGGGCGAAGGTGGCCTCCAGTGGCCCTTCAGCCATGTGGCTGCTCTGGTTTCCCCTTCCTTGGCTCTTCTGCTTTTGTTTCTGCTGAATGGAAGGAGCTCAAGCTCTGATGTCAAACTGCGCAAATCTGACTTTGGCTCTGTGCTTTTCCTACTTTGACTCTGGGCAGTGATTTAACTCGGGGCCTCAGTGTTATGATCTATGAAATGGGGACTATTAATGGCGCCCCCTTCCCAGGGCTGTTGTGAGGACTGAAACGATTCATGAGAAGTGCTTAGCACAGGCCCTGCACACTATTAGCCATCAAAGTAATGTCTGTGCTTATTACTGTCGCGAGGAGAATAGCCCCACGCTTCTGTCTCCTCCCAACCCACAGCCCTCCCTGTACAAGGGTACCATTTCTTACTTAGACACCAAGGCATCAAGGTGCCTAGGTGTTTCCTGCATGTATTTCCGCAATCTTTCGCTGATGGAAACACCGTATTCCATGTTGGCAAAACCACCTTCATAGAAGATAAGGTGAATGAATACAAATGCCAATTTGTAAAAGGTGCCTTTTAGCCACAGGCGCTAAATTAAATTTCCAGCAAATCCTTTTAGAGAGGGTCAGTGTTCATTTTCTATAAAATGTGGCTTTCTGAATTAAATATAAAAGCTTTCCTTTAGAAATCCCATTTATGACTTCCTTCCTCTCTCCTCTTCCCCCCTTCCCCCACCACCCGTCTCCCCCACCCCCACTTTAATTACAGCGAAGGGGGATTAGTCAGTGCAAGTCTCTGGGGAGTTCTGTACAGAGCCGTCTCTGAAATTAAACTAAAGAGAAAGTGGCAGCAGGACGGAGCAAAGAGAACAGACGAGACTGACTGATTGATCTGAACTCATCAGCTGAGTGTTCGGGACCACAGGGAAGGATGACAACAGAAATGAGGAGAAGAAACTCTTCCACCCTCCTTTCTCACCCAAGGCAGCCAAACAAGGCACCTGAGAACCAGACCCATCTCCTGCCCCGGGGCCCCATCCCAGCTTCTGTTATTGCTGTTCCTAGATGGAGAACAGCAAGAGGGGAAGCCGGAATCACAGAGGGGCAGCCACAGGAACTGGACTGCGGGTTTCTGCAGGTGAGGGTCATTTTTCTTCTACTCAACCACCCCGTCTGGGGAGATGCAGGCCCTGCGGTAGGAGGCTCGCTTTCAGCTTTCCTGGCCAGAAGCCCTGGGCACGCTCCTCTGCAGCTCATTTGTGGCTTGCCGTGGACTGTGAAGAGGTCTTTGAAGACCTCATGGTTTCTCCTTAAAACTCCATTACTGCACCAACCCACTTCAAAGGGGGAAGGCAAAGGATAGATTTTCTTGATGGAATTATGCTATCACATGAGGGATTGAAGGGAGAAATGCGGAGCAATGATGAACCCTGGACTCAGATTCTTCTTCATAGTAACTAGTATTTGTTGAGTGCATCCCATGACAGTACTGCTAGCGTACCTCATTCTCACAGCTGTGAGACAAGCATTTATGAATTCACTGTCCTTGCAGGGCAGACAGATGAAGAAACTTGCCCAGAGTAAGTGGCAGTCAGAGCTAGCCTTTACACTCAGGTCTGCTCAGGGAGCTCAGTGCTGTTTCTTTATACAGTGCCTCACTGCTCCTTGCTTCATTCCTTGCCCCCAAGGTAAGGTCACTTTCTCACTCATGCAGGGGTTCTCAAACGTTATGAGCATCAGAATCCCCCTGGGGGGCTTGTTACAACCTGAAGGCTGGCACCACCCCCAGAGATTTGGATTCCGTGGGTCTAATCTCATTCCATGATGCTGATGCTGCTGGTCCAGGGACCCAACTTTGGGAACCACTGCTCTAAGGACTTTTAAATCTCTGTGGATTCCATGTTGCTCAGGGGCCACTGATTAGCTAGCTGGTTGCTTGGAACTTTCAGTCCAGATTTCTGGATAGAGTGATGATAACAATAACAGTATCATTCATCATCTACTCCGTGCCAGGCCCTCCACATATCTCATCTCATCTAGTCCTCCCCAGCACCCCCATTGACAGAGGAGGGAACAGAGGTCCCAGAGCTAACAAAGGGCACAGCAGGCATTCCAGCCCTTTGCCTTGGCCCTACGTGTATTTAGCTGAAAGTTCTTGGGGGCTGGCTCTCCACTTCTACTGTAATGCAAACACTAATGAAGTTCCACCAACACAAGAAAACCATCCCTATGAACCCCTTTGGAAAGCCTAACAGAGTCCATTTGCAGAGAAACGTACAAAAGGCTTTCTGGTTGAGAGGAGAGAGGAACTCCCCAGGTAATAAAGGCACTGGGACTGCTCTCGGTATGGGGTGTTGTGGGGAGATTTGCTTTCTGAGTACACAGAAAAGGAAGGCTGGAGCCTACCCCAGAATTAAAGGTCAAGAACAAGTTCCTGCATTCTATCAGAATATTGTCAAGGGAGCAGGGGAGTGTGTTGGGTGTGGGCTGGGAGGATGGAGAGAAGGCGGGACTAAGGCTCCCACTCCGCCACTGGACACAGAGGGGAAAACATGACCATGGCACCATGATAGAACTGCCAATGGCAGGTGACATCAGCTCAGGAAATAGTGAGTCATTATGTCTCAGCTGTCCATGCTCTGTGACAATGTACCACTAATAAACTTTTCCATCAAGGTGGAACACACAAAGACGAATTCCCCCATCCCAGGCTAAAGAGAAATGAGTCTGTCCGCCGTGGAATGGGGGTTGAGAACCATGGATAGCCCTGTGAAGCTTCTCCCTCATCTGGGGCTCACCAGCACCTCAGTCAGTGGTGGAAGGAGGCAGGGTTTGCTCTAGGACCCACGTGCAGAGCCAGCACAACAGGTTTCACAGGTCAGAGCATGGCACACGGGGCTGAGCGTGGCAGGGAGCAGGTGGGGCAGAAGCAGGGACCTTTACTCACAGAGTTCGAATCTTCGGCATGTGGTTGAAGCTCGTGACCAGGATACGGCTAATGTTGTTGTTGTTGAGGGTGCTGTGAAGGTAGAGGGAAAAGGGAAATGGTTAACAAGGAAGTAGCATGGGTGGGGGGAGGGCAGCACCAAGATGTTTCTGGAAGTGGGGGAGGGATAGGTGCGACTGCCAAAAGGATCATAAATCAATAGCTATGGGGCAGCTGGAGACAAGGGGGCAGATCTCCAGATGGTAAGAGAATCCCTGATTCCTTTTCTTCAGGCAGCTCTTTCATCCCCTCTGCTGCCCTCTCAGTACTCACAGACCCACCTGCAGCAATGATTATCACTTCCTGAATCCTACTGTGTGCTGGGTGCCTCACTATGACATCTCTAATTCTCACAACCACCACAGTGTCCGTTATATATTACCGTCCTCATTTTTTGAGAGAAGAAAACAGATACGGGTCATTTTGGTTAGTAACACACGTCCCTGCTAGGTAGGCATTATCCTCGTACTATAGATGGGGAAGCGGAGCTCCGGAGAGGGGACAGAATTCTCCCAGGGACCCCTGGCTGCTGAGCTTGGGAGATGGGACTGGAATCTAGCACTATCTTGTTCCAATTTCCCTGCTCTGCCCATTGCCCATACTGCTGAACACACGGTGCTACATGGACAGTTTATTCTGGAAGTATGTTCTCCCTAGCTCACCCCCTCTTACCCTCCCATGGGCCCCCACTGGCCAAGGAAGAAGCCTTTCTTTGGAAGCCTTCACTGGTTAAGCAGACTTCTTTTGTCCTTGGCTCTTGGTAATCACATTACCTTTCTCTTAAAATGCCCTCCAACGTTTTCTATCCTGTGCATTACTACGGCCCCATGACCTGGTCCATATCCGATTCAAATTGAGTCTTATATACCCTACTTGTTTGATCTTGGGCAAACTATCAGCATCTCTCAACCACAGGTTCTTCATTGGCAGAAGGAGGCAGGTGATGGTACCTACCTCACGGGCTGGTAAAGGCTTAGCGTGCAGTATAAACTCAGTAATGGAGGCTACCATTTTACTGACACTGGTGGAGTCCTGTCCTGGTCATTCCTGTTTCCCCCAACCCCAACCTCCATAGAAGTGGAAATACAGCTTCATCCAGCACAGTGGCCCCCATACCCACTGCACCCAAGGGGCCTGCACAGATTCTCCACAATAGGAGGAGTCCAGTGACTACACCCCCCCTTGCCCCAGGCTATCCCTGCAACTCCCCAGGGCCTACTTAGCATTTGTTTGGCTAATAAGTCCAGAAGGAAATCTGTTTACCTAAAGACATAGAACCTAATACTTGTCCCTCCCTCCTCCCATATTTACCACACGTCCAACCATTTTAGGCACAGGGGATGGTAAAGAGGAACGCGCAGACCACGTCTGTGTGGACTGCTTCTGCCTCCTCCATACTTTACCAATGTTCCTGTGCAGACACTTGGCATTTTATGAAGTTGAAGCCACGTAGCTGTTCTGTGTCGTATGGCTTATCTTTTCTAAGAAGTGTGTGTTAACCCATCCTATCTCCCCACACCCAGGTAGCCTTCAGAATATCTCATCTGACAAGGCTGAAGAATCTGCCCCTTCACTTCCTTGGCAGGAAGCTTCCTGGGTGTGGGGACTATGCGCCCCCAGTCGTCCATTGGATGAGGAATGCCTCTGGGGCCAAAACGATGCCTTTGTTTCCCTATCTGTCCCAGAGTTCTAGGCTCCACACTTTGGGGGTACCTCGTTAGGGTCATTGCCTCACTACCAGACAACAATCTGATCATCTTCCTCTCTCAAAGGCAAAGAGCAAGAAGCCTTTGCAGAGAAGAGGCTTCCTTCCAAGCATGCCCGGCCACTCACATCAGGTTGAGTTCACAGCCAGCCCTAATTTGAGCTGAATACACAGTGCAGTTATATGCAGGGCTCGGCTATAACCGCATCTGGCAGGAGTCCGGCAGCAATGACTTATTAATGTATTACTACACTGATATTTAAATGTGAGCTGTAATGAGGGCTATAAAACATTTACGATAATAGCAATTATTCTAGAACCAAAATGACTAAACACGGTATTCAGACTTTCCTGATTTGCTGTGTGGGGCTGGCCAGCCCAGGGATGACAGAGGGCTGGTGACCTCTTGGATGCGAACTTCCATGGCAGCTACAGGTTTTGTTTCCCCGATAAACCCTGATTTATTTGCGCTCCAGTCTCGGTGGCTTGTGCCCATGCATGGAGTACGGTGCTCTATCTGTTGCTTGCACCCCTCAGTAGCGGGCTATCAATGGAGTTGGTGGTGGTATAACCCCCCCACGGTGGAGCAGCGCTGGGGAGCATGCGCCTGGAAGGCAGAGACCGGGTTCAGATTCTGGCTCTGTCACTTGCAGCCCGTGCAACCGTGAGTAAGTTATCTTAATCTCATTAGGTTTCCTCCCTCAACATGGAGATCATAATGGCACCAATCTCAGAGCTTTGGTGGCGATTTAATGCGATGATACTAATAATTGCCACATTAGCTGAGAGCTTACTGTGTGCCAGGCAGGCACTGGGGCTGAGGGTTCTACTTGTACCATCTCATTGCTGCAAACACTATGAGACAGGCACTTTTGTGATCACCTCCATTTCATGGATGAAGCAAGCCCGACTCCAGGAATGACACCTGGATTGGTTGTCTCCTGCTACAATAACAGATTACTAAAAATTTTTTGACTTCAAGCAACACACAGTCTGGAGGTCAGAAGTCTAACGTGGGTTCATGGGACCACGTCTCTTCTGGCGGCATCAGGAGAATGTTTCATTGTCCTTTGCTGCTTGTCCTCAGCCTGTGGTCCCTTCCTTCAGTACTCCGACCTCCTGCTTCTGTGGTCACATCTCCCACTGTTCACTGTGACCCACCTCCCTGTAATGAGGAGCCTCATGAGGACATTTAGAGCCTAACTGGATAATCCAGGATAACCTGCCCATCTCAGGATCTTTATCTTAGTTACATCTACCAAGTCCCTTTTGTCATAAAAGGTAATATTCCTAAGTTCCTGGGATGAGGATGTGGACATTTTTTTTTTGGACAGAGGGGCCTTATCCAATCAACCACCATGCCCTGAAACAAAGCACACTTGTGAGCACACAGCCTGGCTCGTGCGCAACGCTCAGGAGGACTTAGCTGTTATTTTAGCTTGTGTTTCTTTAGTCTTTTATGGTTTACAATATGCTTTCGCGTTCACCTCATCTGGTATTTGTAGAACTCTGAGGTTGGGATTCTTATGCCCATCTTACAGACGAGCGATATGAGGCTATGACGCTCAGGGTAGCTCATGAGCTCCTGGATGATTCAGGAATCACTGTTCTTTCTTTAAACCACAATTTCTCCCAACTTACCCACTGCCTCCTGTTTTCAGGGCCAGTTTGTTACCCCAGCATGGATGTTCTCTGTCATGTCCACCCTGGCACCCAAAGCTAGAAAGAACTGCACAAGTGTCTCTTGTTCTATAAACTTCCTTGAAAATTAACCAACAGGAAAATAAACGGTTGGGTCTGACGATGACCCGCCACTGGATGGCTGGTCCAGACTAAGCTGTGGGGAACTCATCAGCTTGTTTTATTTACCTCCATCTCCTGGAGGGGTTCTGCCAGTTCCACAATCTAGCTTCAACCTCACTGCTCTGCTCCTTTGGAGATACTTTGAGAAAATACACTTTACCCCAAGTCACCCAGGCTGGAGGTTTTTCCCCAAATAAATGCTCCCAATTCAGCATTTTCCATCAGGTATCAAGATCAAGCTCAGGGTCAAATTAATTCTATAAGACTTCAGAACTACTCTGCGCCGCCCCCCCCCCCACTTTTGCACCATCACAAGCAACTACATGGGCATTTCAGTATAAACCAGAAATAAAGCCATCCCCCCTCCATGAGATTTAACAACTGAGCCACCCAGGCGCCCCCCCCCCCCCCACTCCATGAGATTTAAAGACAGTCTGCCTACTTCCCATTTCTCTTTTGTAAAACCCTTACCTGTTATACTGTATTTATATGGAGACTAAGGGTGACCTATATACTGTGCAATCACTCTTCTGTTTTGTCATAATCAGAACATAAATGTTTAATGAAAAAGGATCATTTTCCATATTAAAATGATCCATGCCATGTGGATAATGTTACTTCTACCAATGGATCCCATTCTCTCTCTCAATTGTGAGCACTAGAAGGAGGGCATTAACCTTTTTTCCCCAGGGCACTGAGGGATTAGTGGACTTATTGCTCCTGGGGAGCACCGATAGAACCTTGGTACCCTGAAAAAATGTGCTTGTGTTCCTCAGCTAAATACCATGCTACTGTGGCAAGACCAGGGCTCCCCGGTGCTGAAGAACGCACGAGGAAGTTGTGCACATATGGGTCCGTTCCAGGGGGTGACAGACTACTGCCCACAAGTCAAATCCCATCCAGTACAGCCTGTTTTTGTAAATAAGGTCATACCCACCCGTTTATGTATTGTCCGCGGCCCCTGCTTCTCGGTTATAACAGCTGAGTAGACGTGACAGAGACCACAGAGCTAGCCTAGCCTAAAATAGTGACATCTGCCTTTTTATAGAAAATGTTTGCCGATCCCGCTTGCTCTAGAACTGGGAAGCTTCAGTCTTGCATTTGTCAGTAATGACCTGTGATGTGCTGGGCAAGCGGATGAGAGGATGAGGTCAGAAGCTCTCAAAACACGGGTAGGAAAGCCCAAATAGCCACTGGTAGGGCTGGGACTCAAAAGCAGGGGGTCTAACTCTAGAATCCACACTGCTGGCCCACATCACAGGCCCACCTGGAAGATGGGTCCCACTCTTCCAGAACCTACAATGCTGTGATGAGATCAGAGCCAAGGAGAAGGCCCTGTTCAAGGGACAGGGCAGGTGAGTCCATCCTGGGTTGGGTGTGGAATGAACTTGGGTAGTGGTTTTCTAAGTGTGGTCCCCAGACCTGCATCATCACTTGGGAACTTGCTAGACATGTGTATCTTCAGGTCCCACGCAGACTTACTGAATCAGAAGCTCGGCAGGGGGGGGGGGGGGGGGGGGGGGGGGGTGGTGGTGTCCCAGCCTTGTGTGTTTTAACGGACCCTCCATAGTATTCTCATGCGAGCTCAAGTTTGGAAACCACTGAGCTAGAGAAAAAGCTGAGAGTAGAGCCTTTACCTAAGTGTAGAGGACAGTATATAGTCTACCTTCTTGCTGACTCTGGGACCGAAAGCCTCTTCTGTGGAGGATATGGGGTTTTCCTACTTAGAAAGAGGCCCAAGCTCTGAAATAGTACACAGCCCTCAATGAAGATAGCTGTAATCACCCTTGGAAAGCTCCAGCTTGGCATCTGCCCCCGGCTCCCCGCTGCTCTCTGCTGAGTGCTGAAGTGTGGCTCTTCCTCACATCCCTCAAGATAGCCATCTTCAGTCTGGAGGAGCTAAGTCCAGCTGCAGCCACGCCACCCTGGCAACCTTAATAAGGCTGACATTTCCCTCTGTCTCCTCTGATTAGGCCATCACTTTATCACTCTGTGCCTTCTTGGCTCCGGGTGTAATCTGCGTGTTGTGTGTCCATAACACTACGTAATTGGCTCTAATGCAGCAGTATTATCTGTGAGCATGTATCACATAATTGCAAAACCAGGCATCGACAGTAAGTACCACTGCAGACTCCCAGTGCGCTGGCCTTCCTGGGAGACCCCTCGAGCCGCAACCCCTCTTCCCCTCCACACAGGTGGGAATCCAGACTCCGTGGGTCAGATAAACCCTCTTGGAAGATCGGCCTGTTCATCCCTTGTCTCAAGGCAGGGTGATCGTTCCTTAAGTCTCCGTATATAAGGTGGTTCCCTCCTTAACACTCCCCAGGGAGGAGACTCTTGGTGAGTCATCAGCAGCCATGCAGCAAAATGTCTTTTTCAAGTGAGATTGGAGGTGCCCTGACTTGTACTTACAAATACCTGTGTCTCCTGGCCAGCCCTCTAAGCCCTGAAGGCGGAACCCCTCCAACAGGGCCTGTATTGAATTCCCAGGGGCAGACACAAACCAAAGTAGGTGGCAGCATTTTCTGGAGAGCGGCTGAGTACAAATACTGTGGCTGGACCCTGCAGGAAGGATCGAAACTGCTGGCCTGGGGAATGAGAAGCACAGGGGGATTCTGGCAGTGTGTGGGCCTCAAAGGGAGCGGTGGAGGGCTCACTGCTGCGTCTCCTTCTTGCTGGCTCGGGCAGGGAGAGAGGAATGAGACTGAGAATGCTTTAGGTGCCTGCTCTCTTCTCTGGCCTATCTGTCAAAGCGGGGCTGCCTTGTCTTGGGTCTTGCTTGGTGGCTGCTGACTGACAGTCACCGTGGCCCCAGGAATCAAGGCCCATTGCTGATGACCAGGCCCTTCCGCCTGCTCCTAGGTCCTGGGAATGTGAATGCTGTTGGCTGGCTCAGTCCATTATAATGTGTGTAGGTGGTGTCTCTTTGTGGACTTGGCTGCAGGAGAACACACACCGAATGTCCACTGAGGTTAAGGGAGGCATCCCCAAGCCTTTCCCCCAGCCCAGAATCTCTCCCCAACTCAATGACTCAGTCATTTCTGGAGGAAGCTCTCCTGAACGTTTCCCTCCTATCACCCAGTGGCACATCGTTCTGCTTTGGCTGGAGGCTCTAGGAAACTCCAGAAATCAGCAAGAATGTACGATGATGCATCCTTTGAGAAAATCTAAACTGAGCTTGCCAAGATCTTCCAGTAAAGATGTCAGTAAGAGCAATAACAACACTGATACTAATTATTAAGTATTCGCTATGTGCTGGCACCGGGCTGAGCACTTTTCACACATTATCTCATTTAATTCTCCCAACAATCCTGAGGTAGACCTTTTCATTTTGGAGCCTCAAAACATCTGCTCTGATCACAGCTGTAAAGTTGCAGAGACAGTCTTCAAATATAGGGAAGTGGGATACCAGGGCCTGTATTTTTTGCCGTTCCACAAAACTGCCTCTTCCAGGACTGTCCGACAGATGCTGGCTGTCCCGTTTCCATGTCTTTTCCAAGGCCGAGACGAGTCCTAGAGGCCAGTGGGGCTCTCAGCCCTCACGGACTTCCATGTGGCGGGGACTATGGTGTTTGCCTCACTGCCAAGGCTGCTCAAAGGCAGCAGCATGACCTGACCCTCCTCTTGTCTGCAGAACACAGAGCTCAGCACGGAGCGCGAGGGCGGTGGGAGAGGCTACACAGGAGAGCGGGCAATTCGGTCTTAGAGCCTTCTGAGGACAAGGTTTGGCTAACGGCGGCTAAGTGTTGCCAGAAACCACATTGGATCAGTTGGCTGGAACCAAGGGTACAGATCTGCTTCTTAAGCAAAGCTCATCTTTGGGCTGTTTGGAGCAGGTAGTGAGTCTCTGAGGGCAGATGGGGCAGGAGGAATGAGAGGGACAGAGGGAGAGAGAAGAAAGGATGGTGGGAAGCCACCTCTCGCACATTACCTCCTCTCCGGGACTGTCCTGGGTGCCGCCTATTACTGATTTCCTTGATCTCCCTGCGGACCGTTTAAATTAAAGCTCATAACCATTGTGTGGGCATATAATGAAACCAACTGATGCTGCACTGATTAGTCCATTACTCTCAACTGTTAGAAAACATAATGATCTCACAAGGGGCCTTATTCACTGACGTATAGCAAGCGAGCTCTCATTTGACACCTCAAATTAGCAGCCAAAGCAATAACAGCTGGGGTTTTTGTCTCAATATTTGTACCCGACTCTAAAGTGATTTGGCACCGGGTGAGCGTTATTTTTAAACACAGAGCTCTCACCGCCAAGTAACATTTTAAATGGTCTCCAGGTGTCATGTCAAACCTACAGAAATAAATAAAAACAATCAGCTGCCAATTTGAGTCTTTGATGATATGGATTCCTTAACAAAAGGGCTCGTCTTTGGTTCTCCCTTCATTATATATTCATATTGTGACAGGCAGAAACTCATCTCCTACCCAGCAGAGCCTCGGTGTTAAAATGAAAAAAAAAAAAAAAGATGACTCCAAAATAAATGTAAAAAGCGGAAGATCAAAAGAGATAGATGAAACTTCAAATCCTGCCATTGCTCAGTCAGATGCCCGGTAGTGGAGGTATTCCTGAGGCTCCAGTGTTTTAGGTCCCTTGATTCTGAAGAACTCCTTACTCATTTTTTGAGATGGTCACAGACACTGCCTGGTGGTGATTTAGAATGATTCAACTGCCTCCCAATGACCATTTTAATTGTAAAATGTACCTTCAACGACAACATGAATGAGTGGCCTCTCCCGATTCTGTTTCGTCATCCATAGGCTGGGAAACTGGACCATCAATCTTGTCTACTACATTATTTAGAAATCAGGAAGTTGCCAGTGTGCCAAGATGTCTGCAGTGGGCTGAGGATGGAAGAATGACCTCCAACTTACATAACGAACAGGTGAGTGTGCAGTCAAGGCGGGGGTGGGGGGCAATGGACGATTTCCCCCTCAGCTGCACTTCAGCCCGTAAGAGAGGAAGAAGGGAGAAGTTTTTCAATGCCCACCAACGTGTACACTATGAGAGAACAGAGGACATGCCAGTTTTGCTCCCTGTGGTATAGGCAGGGTCTTGCCCAGTGTTTGGCACATAGAACAACTCAATAAATATTTACTGCATGGGTGGATGAGTTTCAAAATGTGAAGGGTCATGCTTTTGGCATATTTTCATAAAAATAAATTTCCACTCTGAACAGCTGCCTGGGCTAATCCAGGAGTACAAACTCAGCTGCCTGCAGGAGCCAGGTTTTACATCTGAGCAAGTGGGTTGCGTGGGGTCCGCAGTAAACCCAGCTCTGCCACCCGGGATCGTCACTTCTCGTTTCAAAGGCTTGTTGCTATCCTGGAATGTGGGTGCACCTGCTGCTGGCTGTTCCTTTTTTTTTTTTTTTTTAAGAGAAAGCCAGACATCTAGAATTTTTATGTGAAGTCTCCTGGTTTTTTAATATTGGTGATTAAATCAACTTAAGGAACAAAAGTTACAAATGAAAAATAACTTGGATTTGGCTTTGCAGATGCCAGTTTTTAGTCTCTGAACCAAAAAGATCAATTTAACAGTTTGAATCACCTATATCACATATGTATCACACATATATCATATATGTATATTCAACACATATCACATATATAACACACTTTGAGATACGTATATATATAAAAATTGATATGTGTGTGTGTGTGTGTGTGTGTGTGTGTGTGTGTGTAAAATCCAAGTACGTTAATGGTGAAATGTGGTTGACACCTTCCTTCTATACCACATCTCCGGGAGGGCAGCCACCAGGAATCTACTCTTCAAATGAACTATCTTAAATGATAGAAAAGTATTCAAGTTCTACCCCCCGCCCTCCCCAACCATCATTACCTGGAGACAAAGAATTTTGAGAAAGTTTCTGTTTATAAGGGTAAGGCTGGGTCCCACCAGGTAGGCGTGCTCTTCCCAGCTTTCCACACACTGTGAATCAGTTCTGTGGCTAAACCTGTAAGTTATTTCTTATGTACGGTTCGGAACTAAGCCACAGGGTGCATGAGGCTCTGTTTCTGGGCTGAGATGCTGACAAGGTCCGGGTCTACCCTCTGATCTTTGCAAGGGAGGGGCTCTCTCAGGGAGCTAGACACAGTTTACTTGGGCTGCTTGGGCTCAAAGAGAGGCAGGGTGCTTCCTCGTCTGGCCTCTGGTCACCACTGGTAGCCAGGATCCATGATGTAGAATTCAATCTCTTCCCAGTTTGCCTTCCTAACAGACAGCAACCTGTTGGCTACTGAGTGGTCATCTCCCAAGCAGTGGCTGCAGGGCTAGAAGGCCCTAGAAAGGGAGGGTGTTGGTCCCCATACTGAACATATGCTGTTCTCTCTGGAAAAATGCTAGAGATTAAGAGATGATGGGATGGGCAGGGCATAGAGGCTGGCTTCACTATTCTTTGTTCCCCTTCTGCTAATACAGGGGAAAGGCAGACGGCAATACAGAGCACCGGATAAAGAGTCAATGGACCTGTTTTCTGGCTTGGTTCTTCTGTGAAATTTTTCTATGGCTGTGTATGAGTCACTCAACCTTCTGGGGGAATTCCTTTCTTTTAAAACAAAGTGGTGGGACTAGTTGACCTCCAGGGTCTTTGCAGGCTACAGTTCCACTCTCCAATTCACACTGGGCTGGTGCTGGCTCTAAAATGGCAATTCTGGAATGGGAATCGTTTTCCAGACAGCAGTGGAAGGGCTGGTGGATGTCTAGATTTGTATAAAGATAGGACATCTGACCAGACTCTGAAAATCACAACTAACCCCCACAGCATTTGAAAAGTTTTGCAGGGTCAGCTCATTTTGTTTTTCTCTTTATGAAAATAAAGCTTCAGCTTCTGTGGGGTTAATGGGCTTGCTTCCCTAACCAGCTGTCGCATCTCTAGCTTATATATGGAGAAGGGACGGGTCCAGACATGGGAGTGATTTTCCTACCCAGTTGACTTTGTGGCAATGATTTGCAAGGCTGAAAGAAGTGAATAATTGGGATCAGGAAACTAATTCTCGCAGAGACAGGGTTTCACGTGGGTGGGAGACAGTTTTAATAATCATACTCCTGGGTTTTAATAAAAATGGGTCTTTTGCAGGTACAAGATCCAAATGGTTAAATTCAGAAAGAGAAAGGGCAGAGTGGAGGGTGAGGGGAGTGGCAGATACCTCAAAGTATTTAACTTCAGAAGATACACTGTTTAAATGTGCCTCTTAATGAACGTGAACCGGCCCCAGTGGTTTGGAACAAAGCAAGCAGGAAAACAGGCCTGGAGGGAGCTGTGGAGATTTGCAGAGGGCCATTCCTGTCCAAATGGGGTACTTGCCACTCAGCTCTAAGCCTGTGATGTCCAATAAGGTAGCCACTAGGTAAAGGTGGTGATTTCAATTTAGATCAATTAAAATTAAATAAAAGTTCAGTTCCTCGGTTGTATGAGCCACACTTCAAGTGCTCAAGAGTCACATTGTGGTTAGTGCCTATCATATTAGCACAGATAAGAAGCATTTCCTGCATCACACAAAGTCCGATGAGACAGCGCCGCTCTAGACAATCAGAGCCACACGCGTGCCCAGGATTGCCACAGCTTCCAGATATTCCGGGGAAATTGAAATTATATACTTTTAAATAACATTACCTGAGTTTTAAACATTGGCAACTAATTCTAATTTTTTTAAACACTGTAAAGCCTAAACCAATTAAAAAAAATCAAACTCCATATCTGAAGTTTTCAATTAACTATGGGCCAATAGTTGGGGTCCTCTGATTAGTTATAAGTCAAGTGGGGATGGGCACTCTAGAGCTTCTATGAGTCCAAATATGACGTTGGAGAAACAGAATCAGATTCCCTCCATCCTTCCTCCTCACCATCCCTTGCTTCTAAGCACCTTCACAGATAGGAAATGGAAGCTGAGAAAGGTAGAGATGATGCTCTGATTCTCCCCAGCACTGCATCTCCATGTCTTCCCCATGCCATCCTCCCCTCCGGAGAGCCAACTAGCAAGAAGGGGTCAATTTCCTGCTTGAGTTCCGAGGACCTTGACTTTCAGGACACATTTCTGCAGAGTAATGGACTCTTGGCCACAGGTGAGCTGAGCCAGCCAATATTCTGCATCCTGGATGGAAGTGGAGGTTGAGCAAGGGGCAGGTTCCACTCTTTAAGGAGTCACGGCTCCCTGGCCTGGAGACCCTTGAGAGCCATGAGATGAGAGCTGAACGAGAGCAAGATACTCCCTGAATGTGCTCACACACTGGTCACTGAAGCCATTGCTGGCTGCTGGAAGACAGAGAAAAGATAGAGGCTGACCATCGGCACAGGAGTGCATTTGCAAATCGGTGTAGAAGCTCCATTTTGGGAGTGAACTGACCGCTGTGTGCATTTGGTAGCTCTGTGGTATTTCCCCACTGGCCTCCTCATCTTGCCCCCAAGAGGAAACTCTATGGAATCTGTTTTTCAAAGATTCAGTTATTTTTCTAGTTTGCTTCAGGTGGGACAAAGCAAACCTAGTTTGTCCAGCCAGAATTTCAGCCCAGAGACCTGGTGGCTGGAGTCCATGGCCCCTTTGAACAGTAAGACTTCCATTACCTGAGTCCACCTAAGTGCTGCTCACAGGAGAAGTTGATAATGGGAGTCCTACCGATTCACAGATCCTCTGTGCTCAAGAACAGTTCAACGATCTTCACCATATCCCCTTAACCCAAGAATGTACACCAATGCATTTTCAATTCAGAGACTAAACAGAACTTTAGTTAACAGGAAAGTACAATCAAATGGAAACCATTGGAATACTCTCCCCCACCCCAATTCTAGCTACTTGAACTGTTAAGGTACTGCTTATTTAAATGGAAAAAATTATCCTTTATTTCAAAGGAATTTCACTTTTTCCTTAAGCTGATGTTCTCAAAACCAAGCTAGCCATTTTAAGAACATGGCTATGATTGAGCCTTGAGCCTGGGTGACTATGAAGGAGGGGCGTGTGTTGTGTGGCCCATGTGAGCATTTATAGAAAACCTAGATCCTTTCCTAGGATCCTAGGGGCTGAATGGAAGTTACTGGTGCCTTCCACAAAGTGCAGTTTTAATTCTGATTGCCTGAACAAATCACAATTTGTAGCACAGTACCAAAAAAAAAAAAAAAAAATCATATTCTGGAAATATTTTAAGACTTTCATTAGGCAGTGACAGTTCTATATTCAAAGCTATGTTGTGACTAAATACCCTGATTCCAAATTCTGTTGAAACAAATGTTTTCAGCTCCCAGAGAAACTCAGGTGAAACACCTTGTAAATAAATGAAAATGAGCCTTGTCTGTTAGAAAACACCACTTTTCACTATGGCTCTAATTTTGTTCATAGATAATTAAAAAAAATATATCGCCATTTAGCTGGAGGAATAAAAAAAACAAAGGTAATGTGAGAAATGCACTGTTTCAATAAAATACTACATCATTCAGTATTTAAAATAATTTTGGGACAATCACAACCTTAAGTTCTGTTCAGGACGGAAACGTAACAGAGAATATGGAAACTGGGTGGAGTAGGCTTCCATTCAGTTAGTTAATTTCAACTGAATTTGGTTTCATGTACTTTATTTATTTATTTTTTAAAGAGAGTTTATTTATTTGAGAGAGAGGGAGAGAGAGAGCGAGCCTGAGCGGTGGGGAGGGGCAGAGGGAGAGGGACAAGCAGCCTGCTTGCTGAGTGGGGAGCCTGACCTGGGGCTTGATCCCAAGATTGTAAGATCATGACTGGAGCGGAAGGCAGACACGTAACTCATTGAGCGAGCCAGGCACCCTAGTTCCATGTACTTTAAATGACTACCTACTTTGTTTCCAGTTTGTGTGAGGTTCTGGGGATAAGGCAGTGAAACAGTATAGGCATGTCCTTCAACTTCAGTTGTGGCGAGTGTCCTGGTTGGGTGTCTGCTATTTGCTAGACCTACACCTATGGTAGCTCCTTTAACCCACATACTAGCCTAAGGGGTTGGTAGGTATTATTGCTTCTATTTTTCAATGAGGAAACAAGCCCCAAACCACCCAGTTTGGTGAAGCTGGACCGGCAGCCAGTCCTATGGGAGGACTCTAACATCCCCAAGGTCAACCTTGGCCTTATACCTCCAGGTTTGGGGTGGTTCTGTGGAATTGGATGTAATGCTGATTAAGCTGAGGTCATAGGTTAAGATCTGAGCGCCCTGTGGGTCAACTTTTCAAATATGAAAAACTATCATTCCTGAATCATTGTGGGCATTTACAACAGCCCATAATCTTATTAACGCATATAATTGTTTCTTTGGTATGTACGCTCCAGAATGCATTTTTTCATTTTCATTTTAATTTTTTGTAGCAGAGCAGTGAAGGGCAGGGGCTCAAATACCAGGCAGAGCTGGATTTGCTACTTGAAGGGCAGGCCCAGGGACTTGCCAGGGGCACTTTGGGCAAGTCATTAGCTTCTCTGAGTCTCAGTTTCCTCATTAGAAAAATGAGATTAAGAGGTTCTACTTTGTAAGGTTGTGGTGAGGATTTACATAAAATGCTGGATTCTAGTATCTTGTCATAGTCCCTGGAAGATAGCAGACACTAAGAAATGGAGGTTGTAACAGTAATTATAATATCTATAGTGACTATACTAGTAATTGTTATAATATCATTGTATTATATATTGTTAATTACTATTTGTATCTAGTTCCACATTCAGAGGAAGCTCAGTTGAAGTGGAGGATAGACCTCCATTTGTATAAAGCTCTGGGTTTTCTGTACCGGGCCGACAAGGTCTATGAAAGTCCTTACACCCAAATCCCAGCACCCTTCAGCCAGGACAACAACCCCATGCTAGAGGAGTGAGCACACCCTGATCTGGGTGTCAGGACTATTGTTAATTTCCTGTCACTGCCTTCTTCTTACACCAGCAAAGGACTTTCTTCTCCATTTTTCTGTGTCTACAAGTGGGGCTTGGGGTCAGGCCATGTTGTACCTGCCTGGATGCAGCTGAATATCTACCCTAAAAGTCTGGTCAATTCCCACCCACCACTGCTTTAACTCTTGAATCGCTGTTCTCTAAATGTGAGCTAAGAAGGAGCTCAGTACATGGGATGATGAAGGGGTCCAGGGAACATGAAACTGGGTGGGGGGTGTTTATCTCATTTCTCATCAGTTGCATAGACCCAATGACAAGTGCTTTAAAATCAAAAGGGAATTTGGAGGCTAGTTCAACTCTTGAGAAGAACTTTCCAGAAGATGGGGCACAAGAGATTCCTGCTTGCTTCTGTGGTGTCCTCGCTCAGCTTGGGAGTCCTGGACTCCACGTCACTTGGTTCTGCTTATACATGTCCATTCAACAATTCTGGTAAGCTCTGGCGTCTAGAGTTTGATCCACCAGAGAATCTGCTCTTCTAAAGCTTTACTGTCTCTGGCACTGGGCACCACGCTGGCACACAGTGTTTCCTTGCTTCTTGGATGGATGACAGCGGGGGCCACCTGGGCTGGCAGGTAGCTGAAATGAATGGAGGTTGGTGGGAAAGTAGAGTCTACTCATCCCTTCTGAGGAGGGAATGTGCTCTTCAGCCACAACTGACTGTCACAAAGCAGAAATGCAGCCCAGGGTTCCCACTGCTTCAGGTGTACCAGAAACCCAAAGCTGGCCATCTGTACTTTTAAGAAAAATTTTATAATTTTAAAATATGAGATTCTAATTTCAATTAAAAAATACTCGACAGGATTGAAAAAAACTCATCTGTGGGTGCAACATAGTCTGTGGTCTATCTAGTTTCCAACGTCTGGTTTCAAAAGAGCAGAAAGCAGGATCATTCCTTGATTCTGTCATGTGCTCAAGTTTGCCCTCCTCCTCAAATCTCCTAAATAAAACACCTAATAATGGCTTTGAAAGGACAACTGTGCTTGGGATCCCCAGTCCTACAAAGGTTTTTTTTTTTTTTTTTCCTGGACAGCCTAGTTGCATGAAGGTGTCCAATGTGGGCAAAGAACATGGGATCAGGGGTCTGCAGACCCAGCTTCTAGTCCCCTTGCTGCCACCAACTTGCTGTTTCCCTTGGCAAATCTCTTAGCCAGAGCCTGGATGAGGGTGAGGGACGTGGGGTACCTGGGTGCAAAATGTTATTTGGCCTGGGCTTCACTCTTACCTGTTCTCAATCTCTCTGTGCCTTCTCTCAAAGTAAGAGGTCATTCCGGAAACTAAGGTCCTTACAGGCCCAGCCTATAATAATGTCACTGAATTTCCAAAATTGGCAAGTGACATAAATGGAGGTAGACCTTCAAAACAACACACGCTGGTGATCTGCAGATGTGTTGGACCTGCATGCAATTTAGCTGGTACCAGTGATTTATCAAGGGCAGGCTCCTCACTGGGATATGTGAGCATTTTCAGGCTATGCTCCTGACATCTTTCGTTTGGCATTTTTGGCAGCATTATCTACTGAACTTCTGATCTGCTACATGTTGTCAGGAGACAGTGTCTGAAAATCTTTTTTCCTCTCCCACAGTACTATTGAAAGAAAATTATTTTATTAGCTAGGTTTTCTCATTTTTGTTTCATTTGTCCACACTCTTAATTTTTTTTTCATTAAACATACTTCTGACCCAGGACAGCACGTGGGGCAGGGAGGTGCCTGGTATAACTGGCAAAATGCCTGGCTGTCCTCAACCTCACTGGCCAGGAAACCAGCTCAGAGCACCACGACGAATGATTCCTGACCACATAGGGTCAGAATTGCAGTCTTGGCATATTCAACTGCAGTATAAGCCCAACTTGGAGGAAACCGAGTATGTGAATCACCAAATGTATAGAACAGGTGGAAATGAAAGGCCAGTGATTTGGGCAACAGAAGGCTGTCTGAGTCATAGCAACTCTCAGTTAAGAACCTTAAGGCCATACAGAAAGCTGGGGCTAGATTGTGGGAAGGTCTGAAGAATGGAGCCCCCAAACCACTGAGTGACAAAGTCAACTGGTGATGTCCAGAAGCGAGAATAAATCGTCTCTGGGACTAAGAATGTAACTCAATGAAAAAGCAGGACTATTTTCTTTCCCTGGCAAGTCTGATTTACCTTCAACTTTGTGGGGACCCACTAACTGGGTAAAGGAAATGACAATTTCAGAAGCATGTGGGAGGCTCCAACGTGATCCTGGGCAGGACTGTGAATCACTGCTAGCTCGCCTAGCCCAGCTCTCGGAGGCCAGTTCATACCACTCTGTGGCACCCGTTGGCCACGCTTCCAGGGAACCAACGCCACGAGAGCCTTGGCAATTACAGATCGGGAAAGCTGCTTGGTAGAACGGTTAATCACACAGGCTCTGCTGCTTCCTAGTTAAGCAGCTACTTGCCTTCTTTCAGATAGGTCTTGTGCAGAAGGAGGGCTGTGAGGATGCAGAGGGGGAAGGTATGGAGGAGCACCGCATCCACTGTCAGGCCCGGGTAACTGAACAACGGAGGCTACCAAGGCTGTATCCTCTGCGCCATGATTCTTCCCCGATGGTGGCACCGGGGCCTTGCCAAGTTTCACCCGCACTATGCTTTTTTTCTTAGTCCCTTTTCTGGTTACCTGGGAAGGGGAGGAGGGTGGTGGCTCTTTTCCTTGGTTCACCATATTCTGTGCTAGACATCCCCCACTGGGCAGGAGCCAAAAATGAGGATGAAGTGAGCAGATGTCATAGCCTTTTCCAGCCCGGTACCCATTCCTCTCTCTTTACCGCTTTACCCCTTCCTGGTTCTCGAAGGCTCCCGTCCTCAATTCCCATTGTGTGTCCTGTGCGACCAACCTCAGCCTGGATGGGAAGAAGTTTTACAGCAGTTCCAGCCACAGAAAAAAATGGAACAACAGGGGGCTCCCATGTGAAATATTTCCACTAGTAGTTGACACCCACAAACTTTCCTTAAGTTAATTTTGAGAGAGCTTTCCATGGGGGTAATCGTTGAGTCTTTCCTTGTTTTTTTTTTTTTTTTTTAAGATTTTATTGATTTATTTGACAGAGAGAGACATAGCAAGAGCAGGAACACAAGCAGGGGGAGTGGGAGAGGGAGAAGCAGGCTTCCCGCAGAGCAGGGAGCCCGATGTGGGACTCGATCCCAGGACCCTGGGACCATGACCTGAGCCGAAGGCAGACGGTTAACGACTGAGCCACCCAGGCGCCCGAGTCTTTCCTTGTTTTTTATCTCATCTGCCTAATGTCAGAGAGAAAACACACCTGTAATACTCTATTTTGTCTTCTTAATTTGCAGACTTTTAAAGCTTTAGATACTTAAAGATGACCTTTCTGGGGATGGTGTGTTTTGAACCTCTCTCTCTCAGGAACTTATTAAGTTAATATATAATGTCTTCACTTAGTTCCTATTTATTATTTCATTGTCAAGATTCTTTACGGTGCCTAAGTTGTGATTACAGAGAATTGTGATAAAATGTCAATGTGCAGATGAGATTTGGAAGGTCTGGGGGTGGGGAGGGGAGATTCTTTAAATGGAGATGTCAGCTCCAGCCAATTTCAGAATGGCTCACCATTAAGATAGATGGTTCCAAAGCCGTGTGCCTCTGCTGGAAATTAAAAACCCATGGAATAAATGATTATGATTAATTTTAAGTACTTAGCCATGTGAAGCCAAATGAGAGTGTCTTTAAAACAAAGCTATTGATCTGGCTTTGTTTGGAATTGAGAAGATAAACTAATCAGATCCTGTGGTCTCTTTGTAATAATAGGGAATGAGAACTACTTTCTCCCCCCACCCGCCACCATAGGCTTTTAAGCTTCAAGTTTGAGAAACTTGGTGTACCAATATGCTATATAACATACCAACATTTTAAAATTAGCAAACACTGGGGTAGAGAAGAGCAGTCCAGTTCTGTCCCAGACAGGGGTTTGATGGGGATGAGGGCATGATGGGGAGAAAGTGAGGGGAATGGAAGGGACAGAAGCCAGCTTTTCTTAAAGTTGAGGGAACAGACTCAGAGAGGTTGCATTGCTTGGCCCAAGTCCCACTGTGCCCAGGTGTGTCTGACTGCACGGCCCCACCCCCTCCCTCAGACAGCCTTCCTGGTGAGGTGAGGCGCCACCACTCCTAGTACAGAGAGCTAACGTGCGGGCTGTCTGGTTGTCATAGCTGTTTTGTGGCAGCTGGTGATTTCCATTTCCTGGTCTCTTCTGAGGAATTTTCTCATCCTCCTGAAGAAAAGGGTGATATGCTCCCAGCATCCCTTCTCCAGAAAGGCTTTTTTGCAGGCTGGGAAAATTGTGCCTACCCTTCTCAGCCCCAGTCTCCTGATCAGGGAAGTCCTAGGTCACTAAATTGGGCTGGTATCCTCTCCCTAGCAGACGTGCATTTGTTGACGGTTCTGGGGTCAGAGTTTGGGTGAGGAGCCACCATCCATCTTAGGACTGACAACCTGACCTCCCTGGCTGTGGGTCCTGCCGCTTCTGTCCCGGGAATTCGCGGCTTTCATCAGATTTCCGGCACCTTGCAGCATCAGCAACCCCTTTTATTTCCCGTGATTCCTCTTGGAATCACCTTCCTCTCGTACAACGTGGAGAGGCTTTCTCCAAGCCGTGCCCACTGGCTGCAGGGCCAGGTGAAAAGGAAGGTGGGAGGAGGACCTTCCTTCATGTAGAAAGGGACATTTTTATATATTCATTCATTCATTTCTGTGACATTTATTCATTCCTTTGGAAGTCAGAGGTATGTAACCTGGTGACTAGGTAGGGTTTTTTTTTAAATTTTTAAATTTTTTTTTATTTTCAGGGGTATGCTCAACAAATTCTCCCCTATCATTCACTGGATAGAACTGTACCATCAGAATTATTTTTAGAACCAAGCAATTACAGAATTTGGAAAGGGGAAGCCAGCCCCAAGGTATAGCAACAAACCCTTCCTTTTCCAAATGGGAAAACTGAGACTCTGAGTGCGGAAGGGACTTGCTCAAGGTCACACAGCCAATTAGGGGCTGAGTTGGGACTGAACCACACATCTCCTGACACAAGTTCTACTAGGCTTTATTGCTTTCCTTTCTAGGTTTCACCAAATCAGGGACAGCTGGAAGTGTCGCTTTGGGTGACATTCAATCGAAACGTTTTCTTACACAATTCTACTTTAGTTTGAATGACCCCAAGATGATTCCTAGCTGAATTCCACCCCCCAACCCACACCTGGAAAACTGGAAATCAGGTTAGACCCATGGGAAAAATCCAGAACACAGAAAAGCAGATCCACAAGGTATAAGGGGTGGGATTCTACCTCCTCTCATCTTTCCCCCACCCTGCCACTTTAAGGTTACTGCTTAAAGTTTGCATTTAAACCCAAGGCGAGATCCCAGGAGCAATGGCAATGACTAGACTTTACCAGGCTGTTTGGCAGTGCAGCACCCCCGCCCCCGCCCTGTGCCAGGTCCCTTTGTGATTCTGGGTGATATCAACTGACCCCTTGGTGCTATCCCCTCTCTCATCTCCCAGACCTGTAAACTGTCTCTTCCCATGCCCACACTCAAACAGACTCTCCCTGAACGCTCTCCCTGGCGCTGGGGGGCTATTCTAGCCCATCTGTTCCACCCAGCAACAAATACCACAGGAGCACCGGGGGAGAAAGGACTCAATTGAGACTTAATTAGCAGGAACCCCAGTTTGTGGGAGGTGAGAAATCACACTTTGCTGCCTGCAAACACTTTGGCCAAGGTGAGCCAGAGGGATCTCCCGGTTCCCAATTTTAATAGCACTGCAGCAGAAGACACAGAAATGCAATCCACACGGACCCCCCTGCACACACACTCCCCTTTCTCTCCTCCTCACAGGGACACACACACACATGCACACAAGGCAGCGGTCGCAAGATCAACTCACAGGATCTCCAAATCGCGCAGCGCTCGGAAGGCTCCATCTTCAATGCAGCTGATGTGGTTGTTGTCCAGTTGCCTGTGGAAAAGCAAGGGGAGGGCATGAAGGCTGAGCGGGGGCAGCGCCGAGGAGCTGGGCGGCCCGGGCCACCCGAGCGCCTGTCCCTCCACCCCTGGCAGGCTCTGCTCGTCCCCGCCAGGAGCTCGCGCAGAGCCAGCCTGTCTGCCACGCTGCTCCGTCCCTGCTCTCTGTCTGGGAGAGCTACACAGACGAGCGCACCAAAGGCTGTCAGGTCTCAGTAAATATTAATTGCGCATTTTTTTTTTTTTAGGCAGAAGGGAGTAATTTCATTACATTAGGGCATCCAATCCATTACGAGCTCTTACCGTCATGTCACTGAAACAATTTCATTAAGCTAAAGGCCTGTAAATCATTGGAGGTCACTGCTCTGCCCTCCGCGACCTCCCAGAATGCTTTTTTCCCTCTCTCCCTCTCCCTTGTCTCCCTTTACTGGAAGTTGCAGTCTTCTGCTCTGACACAGTGCTAAATCTCAAGGCTTTATCTGCCCAAGAGCAGCGAGGGTGCATGGGGAATATACCAATTCCAAATTAGACTCAACTAATCTAATTTTATAGTCTTTTTATTATTCTAAGCACCAAATGTCTGTGGTGGTTTGATGCCTCCGTGCTTTGTTATGGGGCCCATCTGGTAGGTCATTCTATCGAAGCATTTTCTGACTAACTACAGAGCCCCTCAAACTGCACCAACCACCATCAACATTAAAGAAATCCATTGATGGAAGCGTTCCTGATGGGGGAAGAAAAGGAATATTGTTATTGCCTTAAAGATGTACCACTTAAATTTAAATTGGGAAGAATTAAATGCACCTATTTCAGGACTCCTTTTTTATTTCCCTTTCCATCTTATGAGCATGAAAATAATGTCTTTTAAAAGGATGCCTTGACTAATATACATTCTAGTTGGGGATTGAGGTATTTTAGTTGAAGGATAATAAATATATACCATTATCCCTAAATCAAAATAGGTCTGATGTGTAAGTCATGACCATACTGCAACTCAAATCTCACATTATATATCAGTCATTTGATTTCTAAAATAAAAAATGGTATACAGAAAATGTTTATTAGCACCAGATTGTCTATTGTATTTTGTGTGCAGAATACACCACGGTCTTTGGGGCAAATGGCCGAAAGAAGTATGGCTGTACTGAAAAACTCCCTTATCTACTTTTTTTTTTTTTTCTTTTGTCTTAGAAAAAAATCAGCCCCTCTCAGGTGAAGGGATTTTCCGATGCTGGAATTTTCATGTGACTTGTACTAATCTATCCCAACAACTCTGTGCAAAAGATGTGTCGATGATATGTTCAGTAACCCTCACGGAGGGTTTTATATTCTGCTGCAGGAAGGCGGAATTAAAATTAAAATACTATTATCATTGAGAAACCAGATAGATACAAGATTTCTGTAAACGCAGATGAGTGAGACACGTACAATTAGACTGATGTCGTGTGTCACAACCGATGGGCTCTGCCACGATATTACGGGGAACTGAATCATCTCAATAAATGCTCCTGATACAAGATTTAGACATTTCGGGTTTAAAAATAAGCGGCCAATGGGTATCTCAAGAAGCAGAAGCACTCTTTAGGTCGACAACTTCTACATCTAGCGTTCAAAGTTCTTGCTGATGCCCACTCCGGTGAAATCTCAGAGTTCTCGCTACCCGGAATCCTTCCGTAGTCTTTCTTAACATGAGTTTGCTGAACGTCCTTTCCCAAGATTTCCTGTAAGTACTGGGGCCACTGATTCCCCGCAAAGGTTCTATTAAGGCAGTCTAGTCCTGCTGCCCAGTTTCTAGATTTATCATCAGTTTAAGGGCCGATGAATCAACAACCCCCACCCCACACCAAGGCCACCAAACCTTACCAAGCAGAAATGCAGTGGAGTTGGCTTTTAGCTCCAAGAAATTGTTCAATAAATATGCTGAATTCAGCAAAAATGGCCCCATCCACCTAAGTAGAAAAGTATCTAAATCATCAGACTGAGACGAGGGGGTAGTGTGTAGCGATGGCAGTTTGTGGTGCATCTGCTTTTGGGCAGACATTTTGGCGAAGTCCTTGCTATTAGAATATTATTTATTTGCTGGATTTTGTGAGATGCTTTCTGTTCCTTTTCTTTTCGAGCACGAGAAACCAAACAGGACACTGTAAATGTACAGAATGTTATATGGAAAGAATGCAATTTGCAGGGGAGAAGAGAAATTCACGGAAAGAAGGGAAAGAATGAAGTGGTAGAAGAGATTAAAAGGGTGGGGGAAAGGAGATGTGCAAAAGATGAAAAACCAAGTCCACTGTTCAACGTTCCATAGGAGTCCTGCCCAGGGATACTGGAGCGGTGGGACAGAGTCTTAGGGAGGGACGTGGTCACTATAAGGCTAAAAGCAGGGAGGTCTCCTACGTGATCAGTTCCGTAATGTTTGAACAGGCTCACTGGGCGGCACAAGCTGACACCTAGTTGTTTATTAGTAATGGGGAACACTGAGCTGTAATAGAAGCATCTCTGTGGGTGTATTTTTATAGACTCCTTTAGAATATATGAAATGTATCAAAATTTCAAATATTTATGCAGAAGTGTGCTATACATTTATTATAACCAGGATTGTCTCCTTTTACTCTACCCACAGATAAACAGTACCCCAGCCTTTGTCGTCAGTCATTTCCCATACGCATTGTTCATCAGGGAAGTCTTCGGGGGGTACAAGGCCTAGGAGGATCGTGTCAAGCAAATGAAAACCTGAGAATTACTTCACTGCCCAGCTATTAATATCTTCATGGCACTGAGCATCAGAGTGTTCGTAAAAGGTCATTAATTGTCTGCAATCTATCCTGATATTTCATGCAAATAAGCCAGGCCCCTAAAGCAAAGTAAATACATACTTGCCTCAGACAAGGTTTCTTTTTCTTTCAAAATTACATCTCAGATACACAAAAGTTAGTCCCCAAGCACAGGGTGGGGGATGCAAAATACATGCCAGCCCAGCATTCCTTTGCAGGTGTTAGGAGTGGAGCACTACTAAACACACAGAGAACCTTCTGGAGCTAAGGCCAAAGCCTTTGAATTAGCAGTTTGCTTCTGGGGGTTGATGGAGGCTGCTGAACTGTGTTCTAAGCTCTCGAGTCAAAGATCCATTTTGCAGCTTTGAAAGGACTCTTTCAAAGACCCTCTCAAAAACAAATCAAAAAGCCCATTGCTCACTCCACACTCCATTACTCAGGAGGCATGTATGTGCAAAAGGAACTCTGGATATGGCAGCACAAAGAACTCAGCAGTCTTAGAATGCCTGATCTTTCTATTTGTCCATGGCAGTGAGAGGTGTATTTCACACTGCTACTGAATCCATTTTTACCACACAAAATGACCTGCCCTGGTGCCTCGCACAGTGCCAGGGACTTCCCAGCTGGCCATGCATGGTTGCAGAGTGAGTCCTACTGAAGGTCCGGCAGGGCTGGGTTCAAACTACCCGGCAGAAGGCTCTAAGCCATGAGCTATGCTGTCCCGGCCGTGGTCCTATGTGATGGAGCATTCCCTCTCTGACTACATGGGGAGCTTTCTGCCACACAGACCTCCACTGGGGGAGTATTTGCAGAGGATGCTTGGAATAACGTGAGATTTCTGTGGTGAAGATGAGGGGCAGGAAGGCAGTGGATGGAAGGAAGTTTGGCTGTTTTTTGGAGGCAACTTTCACTGTCATCTACTTTATATAGAAAACTCAATTTGATTTATACTCTCCTGCCTGTGACTAAGCCTGGAAGCCCCAAAACATTCATGATATTAAATTAACTGCTCTAATTTCCCTGGGCAGCTCAGATTTCACCAAACAACGTGCGCTAAAATGATACCAGAGTCTATTTAGAAAGGACTCCTCCGACAAGAACTAAATGCAGACTCCCTGAGAGGAGCTCCCTGACTACTGTATTTTTATACTCTGAGAATATAAACAAGTCAGAAAAGAAAGCCAGCGTGAGTGAGGACTTAAAATAATCTTCACCAAAGGCAGACAGGGAGATAGTGCTTTTGTAAGAATTCCCATCCGTAAGCATAATATTATCGCAATTCATCTCCTTCAATCACAATTTCAAATTTCATAATTGAAGCAGGAAAGAAATATTTTGCAGTTCAGAAACTTAAAGAAGCATATCTAAATCCTTTTCAAAGAGCTGAAAAAATCTGATTACAATATTAAGAGCGACCTACCTATCTCCTAACCACCGCCCCCCACAACAACAACAAAGGAAGAAAGAAAATGTCATGATTTCCACGATGCTTTTGAGTCCCCACGAGGAGAAAATACCTGAAAGATAGAAATCTCCAGAAACAGGTTTCTGGAAGAAAAGCAGAATTCCCAAGTAGTCGTCTAGATGCAGCGTCTACATACCGAGGCACAGCCACCCAGATGTGTATTTCTCATGCAGATGTTCTGGGGGACCCCAGCAACTCCGCCCTTGGTTGGTGAAACTTAGCCTAAGGGCACTGTCGCTCCAGGCCCGAAATCCAGCCCAGCGTGGGCTCCAGCACTGCAGCTAGAGGTACTGCAGTCCTCATGCTAAGTGGGAGAAGTAGCTAAGGCTCAGCGCTCTTTGGAATTAAACAGTTTGCTAATTTCCGAGCAAAACTATCTACACAAAATGCGCACAATAAGGAGAAGGACTTCGGCATGAAATTCACAAGAGAAGCCCTAGTAGAAATTCAAGGCAAGCCTGTGGTCTCGGAATCCAACAATAAATTAACCTGTAAGAGCAACTGAGAGTTAGTAGATGTTCACACTGTATTAGGCACCTAGGATACAGAATGAAGTGTAAGACATCCTTTGAAATTTTTTGGAAGAAGCCGGCACCTGTGGTTTTTACATTTCAATTATCTTAAGAGATACGAGAGGGGCGCCTGGGTGGCTTAAGCGTCTGCCTTCGGCTCAGGTCATGATCTCAGGGTCCTGGGATCGAGCTCCGCATCGCATCGGGCTTCCTGCTTGGCAGGAAGCCTGCTTCTCCCTCTCCCACTCCCCCTGCTTGTGTTCACTCTCACTATGTCTCTCTCTGTCAAATAAATAAATAAAATCTTAAAAAAAAAAGGTATATGAGAATTCTAAAAACTAAAGTAATTTAAATTTGTTTTTGATGAAATATGTATGTCCCTACATATACATACTCCAAGTGTACTCCTTTTTCCATACTGAGGAGAAACAGAATGTTGAAACTATTAAAAAAAAAAAAAAAGAAAGAAAGAAAAACTTGGGGAATCCCTGCTTTTTTAAAACAAGCCAGAAAACAAAACATGAAGTAGCCCAGACATGCTGTTTCTTTTCTTCCCATTATCCAATTGTCCTTTAAGCAGATAACAGGGAATCTAGTAGCGCTTCTGAAGTTTGTTTTTTTATGACAGTTTAACATTCTAAAAACTCACTATTGAAGAACAAATTATAGAAGTATTTGTCTGCTCCTGGCTGGGGTCTTCAAAAAAAAAAAAAAAAAAAAAAACACGCTCAAGGTTATTTTAACTGGCAAAGGGGAAAAAAAAAATGTTCAAAAGAAATGCATACCCTCCATATAATTGAGTAGTAGCCACCCTTTGTAGGCAAATCAAACACTTGATCTAAGCCACAGTCTGCTAATGAATTGTCACTACTTCTCATCATTAAGGAGCTACTGTAATTCCACATTAAAACGACATCTCAAATGAACAAAAAGAGGTGAATCTATTATTTTGCACATTTGGTACACTTGTCCACCAGACCCAAGAATACATGCATATTGATATGTTTACCGATCCATGAATTATTTATGTATCCACAAAGATTCCTGTCTATAGAACTGACAGCTTTATGCCTATTTTTCCTACATAATAATTACATGTAATATTTCCCTATTGTATGCATGTAAATGCAAATGATACTATAAAATAGTTACAGTGATTGCTGACCTCTGAAATTTTATGTGCCCATATCTAGTCCTATTTGCAGATATATTTAGACAATTAAATGATTGTTAGTATTCCAGAGACTTCAACCAACCAAACCTACTTTGTAAAGACAGAATCCTAGGTTAATTAAGCTCTCTGATCAGAACACCCCGCTTAGAACTTAGTTAAAAATTGAAGCATGAATCTATTTCAGCAAGCATCCTTATGCATACTTTGCCACATGGCTAGCATAATACCTTTTATCAAGTATGTATCATATTGCTGTTCAACATATGCAACTTCTCAGCAGGAGCATAACCGCATCCACTCCAGTAGATGCTCCTGAAACCAAGCTCCACAATAATGCAAACACAGATGATGGATTAGCACCAAAGAGGCACGCCAGACCTCGGAGAATAAAGGGGTGTTTTACACATCACTGGGAAATATCAATAACTACACTTCTGTGTTTACATAGTTTCCGGTTTGTTGGGGATTTGGCAAATGAAAAATGCAGGGGGGAAAATCCCTGCAAACCAATTTAGCATGAAGGATAGTTGCTAGGAAGAAGCTGAGCTCTCATTTAATTTGGAGGAGTATCAGTCTGAAACAATTTCTAGCATTTCCAGATAAATAAAACAACAACAAAAACACCAACCAACCAAACAAAAAGCAAATCAAACGAATACATCCTCTATTCACCAATGAGAGAGTTTTGAGTTTTGTTCCCTTCACAGCAACTTTTAGAACAGGGGACCAAGGACACTAGGTTCTTTCTTTTTTTTTTAAAGATTTTATTTATTTATTTGACAGAGAGAGACAGCGAGAGAGGGAACACAAGCAGGGGGAGTGGGAGAGGGAGAAGCAGGCTTCCTGCCGAGCAGGGAGCCCGATGCGGGGCTCGATCCCAGGACCCTGAGATCATGACCTGAGCCGAAGGCAGACGCTTAACTGACTGAGCCACCCAGGCGCCCCAGGACACTAGGTTCTTGTTGCAGAATGTGCTCTCATGTTTTGAGGCTTGTCTCAAATCCATCCTTTCTTGCGTCAACCTAATATTAGGGACCAAAGGGCTTCATACCTAGGACGTCCAACTTGCCAGGGTTTGTCTGGAACATTCCCATTTTAGCACTGAAACTTCTGTGACCCATCCTGGGGAACTCATCAGTCCTGGCAAACTGCAGTGGCTGGCTGTTCCCCAGTTATACCCCTGGGGCTGACTCCACTGGAAACAGATTTATTCTCTGCACATAATTTCTTCACCAGTGTTCCTAAACCGTAAAATGTGTGTTGATTCACAAACTCAGCCTTCAGTTATACCAGCTCTAAGAGGCTCCTCACTGTGTCTCCTGTAAAATGGGCTATCCTTCTACAAACACACCTACAGCCGGGCTGGGGGGAGCCCTGAAAGTTGCTGAGACGTCCTAACGTGCATTCTCAACTTTCCTCATTGTGAATTAAAATGTCTTTGTAAGAAGCACCCGCGTTTTACTCGCCTTCTTACTGAGGTCATGAATACTCAGAGGCCAAACAAATAAAAGGCTGTCTCCATAGCGATTGGGGCAGGTTTGTGGTTTCCCTAGTTACACTCTTGAGTGATAACCATCTGGGGTTCCTCGCCCGGTGGAGGGGAGAGGGAGTGAGAAACCAGAAGATGAAATGTGCTTTTGTTAACGGGCCTGAAAGTTATCTTCCACATTTATTTGACAGAGAGAGACAGCGAGAGAGGGAACACAAGCAGGGGGAGTGGGAGAGGGAGAAGCAGGCTTCCTGCCGTGTTTTTTATTTGTTTTTAGGTCAATCAGCATACACTGTTGAGAGTTTTAAAATTTTTCACTCCCCCTCCCCCCAAGGGTTTCAGAAATTTTCCCGTCGGACTCTAGAGAAACTATTCCAGCCACATGAATATGAGCAACAAGCCGCAGGCAGAGAAGAGTATTTCTGCCCGGACGGAGACGGCTGTAGGCATCAGAGCCCAGGCGGGATGCTGGGTTTCATTCAAATACAGGATGTAAGCAGCTCCACTCTGCGTTGGTCAGGGGTCTCTCCCTGACCATCCATCGAGGCCGCATCAAGGGAGGACAGGGATGGCCTCCTAAGACCTCGAAAGATCTTTGTCTCCCTTTAAGAGAATCACATGGTTCTCTCATGTAGAAATTTAAGACCTTCTGAATTTACTCAAATTTCCAACCCATACTAAGTAACCTTTTGGAGGCTTTCAACATTTGCTACCCATTTTTTATAAAACAGAAGACTAGGGCTCCTGTAAATTTCTAGCTGATGAATGAAGTGACTCATATCTGCCTCAGTGTGCCTGGAAGGCAGGACCTCCGCCCCAGTGGGCCCCGAAGGCAGAACACACAGCCTAAGATTATTCTCTAATCTTAAGGTTTTGGGTTTGCTCGGGACCTGCCTGTCACTCCTTTCCTCCTTGCTATTTCTCCCTTTTGGAATGGGAACGTTGGTCCTACGCCGGTACCACCACTGCATTTTGGAAGGACATGTTTGATTTCACAGGTTCATAGCTAGAGAGTAATTTGGCTCGGAAGGAGTCATACCTGCAGCCTTATTAGGTAGTTAATTAATTAAAAGATTTATTTATTTTGAGAGAGAGAGAGAGAGACTGCACGCAGGGGGAGGCACAGAGGGCGTGAATCTTCAAGCAGACTCCCTGCTGAGCATGGAGCCTGACAGGCAGCTCAGTCTCAGGACCCATGAGATCACAGCCTGAGCTGAAACCAAGAGTCCCGAGGCTTAAAGGACTGAGCCACTCAGGGGCCCCTCTTCAACCTCACTTCAGATGAGATTTTGGACTTTAGAGTTTTAGGTTGATGCTGGAACAAGTTTGAGTCTACTGAGACAGAATGAAACATATTTTGCATATGAGAAGTATATGAAATTTGGGGGGCCAGGGGCAGAATGCTATAGACTGAATGTGTCCTCTCACCCCCAATTCATATGTTAAAACCTCTCCTCTAAGGTTATTATATTAGAAAGTGGGGCCTTTGGGAGGTGATTAAGTGGTGAAAGCTGAGCCCTCAAGAATGAGACTAGTGTCCTTGTAAAAGGGAATCCAAACAGGGATTCCTCACCCCCTCCACCAGGTGATGTTACAGCACAAAGAAAGCTGACCCTCTAGGAAGCAGGCCCTAGCAGACACAGAATTGCTGGCACCCTGGTCTTGGACATCCCAGGCTCCAGTCTGCGAGAAACAACTTTCTGCTGTTTATAAACCACCCAGTTTATGGATAGCATCCATGCCCCCAAGTCTGTTTCTTCATTTGTAAAATGGAATAACATTTAGCCTAAAAGGAAGTTTTGAGTATGAAAGTAATGAAATGTATGCACTCTGAAAATGTATTTGTGGCATTAATTTTCTTTCCTTTGAAATAAATAATAGTAAACACAGGAATTCATCTTCTATAATCTCTAAAGTCTCCTTCTGATCTGAAGTTATGTGGCCTGAGGTCAATTTCTTATGAGATTCTTAAGAAAAAGTTCCTGTTCATCTTACTCAGATCCTTCTGTGCTTTGAGCCTATCCCTTTATCCCCTCTTCTTCCGTCCCAGGCCAAAGAATCTATTATTTGAGATATTCAATATATTTTTTTCTGGACTGAGGGCAGTAGTTCAGACTATATGCTTTTTGTACTTCTCCAGCGGATAGGAGATTGAAATATGAGAAGCCATCAAAAACCTCCATGACGAAAAACACAAATTTTTCTCTTACTGGGAGAATGAGGTCAATATGGGCCCATATTTATAATTCCCATAGATGAGAACCTTTAGGGAGAGTGACTACAAAATTGAACCCCATTCCTTGGTGACCTTTTTCAATTAATAACCAACCAAGTTATGTGTAGAGCACCTAAAATGGTCAATTGCCACACTATTGTCTATGGTGTGTAATTCCCCAGTTCTGTTGTTGTTGTTGTTGTTGTTTTAAGATTTTATTTTTAAGCGACCTCTACACCCAATGTGGGGCTTGAACTCACAACCCCGAGATCAAGCGTTGCATGCTCCACCGACTGAGCCAGCCAGGTGCCCCAGTGGTGTATAATTTCTTAATCTTAACATTCCTTAATTGGGACACGAGCCTTTAATGACTCCCTGTGGCCTACACTACAAATGATCACAACAACACAGTCACCGTTTATTAGGCATCAAGTATTGAGCTGGGCATCTTCAATGTCTTATCCCAGTTGGGTCTCAAAACACCACAATTCCTGTTTTCCAGAAAAATCAAATGAGACCTGGAGAGTTCAGTCTCTAAGCTTGACCTTGAACCCAGGTCTGTCCCTGCTCATAATGATGACAGGTGGTGCTGCTTCTCTGTGGACAGCCTGGAATCCTCAGCATGGCACTGCCCCACCCGCTCTGCAGTACATGAGTGTACCAAACGCTTACATGGTTCCTTATCATGCTGGTCCTGCCCGCCTCCTCTGCTTGGGGAATTCTTTCTCGTCCATCAAGGCCTGCCTTAGAGGCCACATCCTCCAGCAAACCTTCCCGTGCAAACTCAGCAAAATGAACTGCTCTCTCCAAACCCTCCTGACCCTTTGGTCATCCTTCCATTAGAGCACTTACATCACAGCAGTAGGGCTAATTGTAAACACATGAGGAAACCAAGGTTCAGAGACGTCATGTAACATCTTCAAGGGAACTCAGCTCATACATCAGAGAGTCAGGATCAAACCTGCCTTCCTGATCCGGAAGCTTCAGGGCTTACCCTCCGTTGCTACCTCCCCTCTCTCTGATTTCCAAAGTGCAAAGAGAGGGACCCTATGTTAGGACCGTGTGGACTTAACTCCATTATATTCAGTTGGGAAGAGGAGAATAGTCAAGGTTTGGTCTTGGCAGTGGTCACCGGAACCCAGTTGCTTTCACTGGCCTGCAAGCTTTTTGACCCTGAGCATGGTAGGTGAGGTGTCCTTTCGCTGTCCCCTGTGTGTCTCTTAATGAGATTCCCTGGAAGTCCCAGGCCGTTTAACTTTTAGGATGACTGGGGGAAGCAGGCACCTACGCCTTAAGGAGATACTACAATTCCCAGCTGACTACTGGGACCTGGCAGGTGGCCTCTGACCAGCCTGGGACAGCTTAGTGCTTTCTTGAGCAAGGTTGAGGCACATTCAAGGAAATGGCTCTCTGTGCTCTGGGCAACTGGCAAACGGCACAGATTTTCATCAATCTTTCCTGGTGTGACACCCCGAGTGGTGACACAGGCATGTCTTCTAAAGTTGTACAACCTGAAACAACTGGGCAGTGCTAACCAGGTCATGTACTGGGATGTGCAGGGGCAGTGGCCATTAGTGAGGTGTCACTCAAAGGTGTATTTGTGGCAGCAGAAGCCAATTAAAATATGTCTCATAAGATCACTGTAAGGGGATATCAAGGTCCCTGTAATTAACTGCTGAAAAAACGGGCATCAAAACTCAGCAACATGGGCAGTGCTGATAACTACATTCAACCCAGCTAACGCACAGAACTGAAATCCTCTAGGAAAAGGCCAGCTTCTCTTTCATTACCATTATTCTTAATGAAGAATGAAGAAGGCCTGGACTCATCGGCAATGGGACAGCAGGGGCAGGATCTGTCTGGTTCACAACTGCACCTGCCCCATAGCGCCTTGCATACAGGAAGTGCTTGGCCCACACCCCTGGGGGGTCTTGACAGGCTATCACTTTATACCTGTGAGGATGGCTATAGTCAAAAAGATGGGAAGTGATGTGGAGAAACAGGGACCCTCCCACAGTGCTGGTGGGAGTGTAACATGGTACAGCTGCTCTGGAAAAGAGTTTGGTGGTCCCTCAAAAGTTAATCATAGAGTTGCCTGATGGCCCAGCAATTCCACTCCTAGGGATATACCCCAAAGAACTGAAAACAGGTGTTCAAACAAAAACTTGTACGCAGACGTTCATAGCAGTATTCTTTGCAATAACCAACAGGTAGAAACAGCCCAAGTGTTCATCAGCAGATGAATGGGTCGACAAACTGTGATATATTCATACAATAGAATATCATGCAGTCATAAAGAAGGAATGAGCTCCTGACACGAGCTACAACATGGATGAACCGTGAAAACATTGTACTAAGTGAAAGGGCCAGACATATATGATTCCGTTATGTGAAATGTTCAGAACAGGTAATCTACAGAAACAGAAAACAGATTAGCACTTGCCAGGGACTGGTGATATGGGGAGTATGGGGAGTAACTCCTTAATGGATATGGGGTTTCCTTTTGGGGGGATGAAAATGGTTTAGATAAAACTGATGGTCGCACAACATTATGAATGCACGAAATGCCACTGAATTGTGTATACTTTAAAATGATGAATTCTGTTATGTGAATTCTAGTTCCCCACCCCCCAAAAGAGGGGCTTGCTCTTTCTGTGGCAGGGAGGAGTCTTATGAGAACATCACACCGTAAGGGTAATTTTCCTGTGTCATCATCACAAACGCAAGGAAGCCCAGGGCCAGATCTTATACAAGGCACCATCAGGCAGCAAAGCCAATCCCATCTGATGTGAAAAGAAATATCTTGGCACCTGAAGAACAAAGAGAATGAAGGAGAGGAACATGGGGGAGGGGGGAGTTAATCCACCTACTTCTGGGGATTATTTATAGCAAATTTACAAACTCTCCTAGTTGGCTTTGGGGATGCTAGCAGTCACTTGGCACTCAGCAAAAAATAAAACCAGTTTAAGTAAAGAGAATGAGGCTGGTAAACTTGACGGAAGCGGAGGCAGGGGAGGGGGTGTAAATCATCGGCTCGCTTCCCAAGTCAAATGTACAATGTTGTGGGATTAGCCACTACGTTGTTATTTCCACACCACTGCTCCCTCTTCCCCATCGGTAGCCAGCACAGATAACTTAGCAGATTGTACGGAGTTTCCTTCTTGCCTTTCCTCAGATGGGTTCTTTGGCTCCCCCACTGAGAAGGCTAGCAAGAAGGCCAGGCTCTTCCCCTCGGCCCCGAGAGAGAAGCGTCTCTGACCAGAAACTCTTCCCTGCCTGGGTCTCTGGGAGCCCCCTGGGCAAGGCTCCTGCGGAAAGCTATGCGGGTGAAGGCTGGGTCGAGTGCTGAGTTTTTTCCCCTACTCTTCCCCCTTCAAATTCTCAGGATTCTGGGGCAGCCACATGGTCTCACTGAGCTGAACAAATCCAAATAAGTTGGAATAGGAGGAAGAGGCCAGAAAAACAAAGGACAGAAAGTGCTGGAAGCCAAGAGGCCCCATTGAGACAGTTCCCGCCTGGGTACAAGGTGAGGGCCAGTTCTACTGACGAGCTTCCAGGTCCCGAGGGAAGGTTTCTGGCTTTCCACTGAGGCTACTGCTACTTAGTCGGTCATGTCAAGCCTGAAACCAGCTTCTAATTCCTCCCCCGATTCCAGGAAAGGGAAATGAGAACATGGCTTATGCTCCCGAACTGAGGATAAGCAGCACCATGCTGGGGGAGAAAGGGAAAAGAATGATTTTCCTTTTCTCATTTGCCAGCAGTAGAGTTTCATCTAAGATGGTGTGGTTTAGTGGGAAAAAATGAAGTTTGCTTGGGAATCAAATGACAAAGTTCTTTGACCTTGCTGGGTCATGGCCTAACTTCTCTGGGCTGAAATTTCCCTATCAGTAAAACAAACCTGTGAGAAAGAAGATTTCTGTGCATCCCTCCAGAGCTGATATTCAGGGCTGCGCAATTTTAATCCAGCCTCTGAAGTCCTCACATGAGAATTTTCTCATTTTGTGGTTACAGGTACTATTGGAGGAGTCAGACTTTATTTCTAATGCAGTATGTTGAGAATGCAAATATGAGTTTCCTCCTGCCTGGAACGGTTAGGATGGGGACCCTGGAGGTCTGAACAGGTTAGGAAAAAAATACAAGAATGAATGAAATGTGGTATTAACTTCTGCCAAAATGCTCCATGGAAACCCACTGAGCTCAGCAGCCCGCAACAGTGACTAATGGGTAGAGATTGACGTAGCGTTTCTTAGGTAAGATAAGACCAGCTCTCTCAAGCTTTTGGATGTTTATGGGGTTAGAAATAAGAAGTCAGGCTGCTGTGGTTCCTTCCACCCCATCTCCTTGAAATGTCTCCTCTTCCTGGTCAGAAACGGCATCTTTCTCCATCCCATTAGTCACAGAGATGACTTTTGAAAAGCATTCAATAATTTTTACAGTGACCCCAGAAAGCTAAGGCTAGAGTCCCCCATCAAGCGGGGGATAGACAAAATGAGAGTGTAGATGTGGGAACACAGGCTCTGGAGGCAGAAGAGGAGAAGGCCATCCCAGTGACACCCTCGAGTTGAGTGTTTCACCAAGAAGTCTCTAGGAGGTACCATGCCAGGCAGAGAAAGCCTCGTAGGACTTTGCCGAATTTGCTCCTAAAGTACATGAGAAATGGGACCCCTCTCCCCTCCAGAAATGATCTTTGGACTCACACTGCTCTTCCTGGCAAGTTTACCCTATTTTTACATCCCAGCTAAAGGCTAGTTTTCTCACAACCCTTGGTTGGGGAAAAGTTAGGCCCTTTGAAGCTGGACCTGAAAGGGAAAACGCTCATTTCCAGGTCAAAGGGCTGTTTTCTCAACCATCCCAACGCCACCTAGATAGGGTCCTGGCTTTTGTCCACAAAATGCCCAGAAGCAGCCTCCCTTACTTATGGGGCGTCCAGCACCCTTCGTGGTTCCCTCAGCCATTGCTGGCCTTCTGCAGCTTGTACCTGATGGGTCGAATACATACGTTTGTGTCTTCATATACTTCCTCGAGCTCTCAAATTCTGTTTTTTTCCCTTAAAAAATTCCTTTTCAAATTCACCACCCGAGGTTCTAATGTTCCATCCTAGGGTCCTCACTCACTCTTTGGGCACTCATACTCTGGGACTAACCTTATATTTACAACACATTTACATCCCAATACACTCCGGTCCCCTTGCCCCTGACCAGCCTGGGTGCAGGGGGTTTGCACGTGAAATGTGGAAGGGGGTGACCATTGTCTCAGGTCTTCTCTGAACAGAGGGTGGGGTGAACAGTCCTGCCCCAGCGAGCGATGCCATCTCACAGGACTTCAAAATGGAAAGGTCAGAACCCATCTGATCAGAGGAAAGGGTTGGATAGTCAGAGCTAACATTTCCTTTGTCTGTGATGGATAGCCACTTTGGAACTATTTCCCATCCTGACTTTTCCTTTGGTCAGCACTGCGGTGGAAGCGAGGGGTGGAGGGATGGGGTCTGTTTCGGTCACGATGTTCTATACGAACCCCTCCAAGAAGAGCGCAGCACCAGAATTGTGTCTGTACAAAAGGTTTGCATTAACTGTAATGAAGCAAATGATAAAATCAATAAAGCGGGAATCGCGTGGCTGTCATAAAGATGATGTAAATCCAGGGTTCACGATGGTTATGAAGCTATTTAGAATTGTAATTAAAACCAGCACCATTTTTTTCAAGATAAAAGCCCCTTTGACAACCATAAATGCAAGCTACAGGAAATTTTCAACAAATATATTCAAAATTAATGTATGGCACAAAGATGGCATAAATTAACTGAGGATAATCCATAAGCCCAGCTTCAGAATCTAAGAGCACTGAGTAAAGAGATTTCGATTTTGCGTTTGGTTTTCAAGCAGTGTGGTTTTCAATTTTAATCAAGTTAAAGCTTGACAGAGCACTTAGAGACTCTGAATGAATGGCATATTTCTGACAACTACTTTTCAATGAGACTGAAAATGCTGTCTCTGTATTTGCCCAACTCGAGATCTGACGGCATTTGCTATTTTATGCATCCCACATATTTCAGAAAAGAATCTGTGTGTGTGTAGGAGAAGATGACCTTTTTGTTTTATTCGGGAGTGGGAACAGGAGGACGTAGGGGAGGAAGGGGGTGGAATAGCCAAGTCTTTCAGTCCTAATGAGCTCTCTGCCATGGACTTATTTTCTGAGCCCTGATTGCAAACCGTAACACTTGGGATTTCTTGGGAAATATCCACCTGCCTACTGTTCCATTCACCTAACTTCAGAGCATCACTGTTTGTTTCTAGGTCATTAACAGTATCACTTACTATGGTCCTCTGCCCTGTTGAAGGAGATTCCAGCCCTCTGGGTGATGATAACTGTAGAGTCGTAGAATTTCAGTGTTGGAATCAATCTTAGTGACCATCCAGTCCAAGTCCATCATTTTTAACAGAAGAGGAAAGAGGGGATCAGAGAGGGGAATAATTACTTAAAATCCTAAGAAAACACTTGGCAGGATAGTCTGGGCTTGATCACAAGCTCCTTAGGTCACACTACTTGGGAAGGGAAGAGTGACGTACGATACATCAATAAAAAAAAATAAGACAGTGAATTATGATTAAATTGTATTGTCAAGTCTGAATGCCGCTAGAATCCAGGGATGCTTGATCCTTTCAATCCAAGGCCCTTTCAATCCAGGGCTTGGAGTGTGGTGAGGAGGTGGGGGGCTAAAAAGGAATTGAGTCCAGGGATTTAGGGGTATATCCATCATATTTTTCATTTTCTGTATTTTATGATTGCTTGACATCTTGGGGGGGGGGGGGGTCTTGCTGACTGAGGAGAGACTGCCTCTCCAGGGCTAGTAAATTTCCGGAGATAGTAAACAACTTGTCAGGAAGCCTGTCTTTCCTATGCAAACCACCCGATCCTATGTCCATACCTGCAACCACACCTTTCTCTCACCCAACCAGGCCAATATCTCCCCCTCTAAATCACCCAGGGCCAGGCAGCAGAGCACTAGGGACAGCCCCCATACCCCAAGGCCCACTGGAATGATTCAGACTAGCCAATCCCCAGCTGTTTACCCTGCCCTGCCTTGCCTTTCCTAGGCAAACCTCAATAAAGTCTGTCGTCTATGGTCTATGCTTTCCCTTTGCTTCTGCCTCCTGACTCTGGTGCTTCCTTATGTGGCCCTCCCCACATGGCATGGTGTGCCTCTCGTTTCTAGGATGCCTGTGGGTAACAATGAACTATTTTTCCAATGGCATGGACCTCCCTGTGTAATCACTCAGTCATCTTCATAAACCAATACCCAGGCACAGGTCAAAGGGACCCAGGTTTTGGTCACAATTCCTGCCCACTGTCTGAATGATTCTGGACAAGTTAAATCGCCACCTCTTTAAAAAAGGAGAGGTGGGCACTGTATTTTCAAGTCCTTTCTGGCTGGGTTAAGTCTAGGACTCTAAGTAGAACAACCTGAATTGCAGGTCCTCAAGTCAACTGGTGGAGGCTGGCTGCAGGGGAGGAATCGCGTGCTAGCCAAACCACTTATTGTAAAAGCACGGCTCATACTTGTCTCAGTAGTAAAATGGGCAAAGAAAGGAATTCATTTTAGGAAATCTAATTGCATTAAGGAGCTGATTCCAGAAAAGGCATTTGGATTAATAGTCTCCTGAGAAGGCGCGTCTTCTGTGATGAACAATCTGGCAGAGAAAATTTGCACATTCACAACTCAATTACGCTGGTTGACGGCAGGTTCCCCAAACTGCACATGGGCCATCTTAATTGCTAGGAAGGTGCAAATGCTATGAAGCAATTTCACAACAGACCCAAAAGGAAGTTGTGTGCCAGTCCTCACTTTAAAGCGGCCTGAGACATGTGAAGAGGACCCAGAAAGGCTTGACCTAAGCCACTCAACCTCCGAGATATGCAATAAGGAAGCCCCTCAAAATTCAAAGCAGAAATCCCTAGCTTGGGGCCCTTTGGGATTTTTGTGCCTCGGGCAGAGAAGAGCCCCTTTTAAACATTAGCAGCTGGTCATTAGCAGTGAGAGTATCATTTAATGGTCTAGTAGAGGCTGGCCTTCTTTTTGGAGAACACAATGGGACCCTTTCTAAGGCAGAGTTCAAGTTTAGAATCTTGGCTTCGTGGTCCGTATATTTTCCCTGTAGCTGGAAAACATACCTAAGGCTGATTTGGGACCAAAGGAATCCCTTGGGCTATTTAAAATAAGGCATGGGCAGTAAAAGGCAGATAAAAGGGAATAGGGGCAGGGATAATCTGCTTAAGGAAATGTTTCAACCCCAGTGAAATGTCTTAAAGTCTGAGCCACAGAAGACTCCGGAAACTGGTGAATAGTTAATTGAGGTTTTACCTGGCAGTGTCCTCTTACTCTATGGTTCTGGGTTGAATCTCCATCGCTCAGCCATCTCCTCTTCCCCATTCATTTCTCTCTTGTCTATAACTCCTAAAGATCACCTAAGTTGGGTTTTATCTTTTTCATTGTGTGGTTTAGATAACAGCGTAGGCTGGGAGGGACGAAGGAGGAAAATGCTGTGCAGGAGACCCCCATGCCATGAGACCAGAAGTGTTCACAAACCCAAATTAAATGCAGTCTGTTCACTACACCACACAGTTTGATTTGCCTGACAGCTGAATAATGACTCAATATTTGTATCTTCCCAATGAATTGATGCACTGGTTTCTTTCTGTGACCACACAGAGCCAGGAGCACACTTTGAACTTGGGTGTGGAGTCTTTTTTTGGAAAGAATCAAGCAAACATTTGCGGGTTTGTGAGCTGAATATGCTTAAGTAGACAAAAGTGATATTCAGCCAGTGATCTAACTGACATTTTACTTGGGCAAGAGAACTGGGGCCAGCCCAATGGCAGGCAAATTCATTTTCCAAAGGTCATGGGGTTGGCTACTGGTGATTCGTTGTTGAAAGATATCTCAGGGCTGGTCAAAGCCACAATCAGAGATGCCTATGGAATACAAATAATTCCCCTCATTCAAAACTGGCAGGCAGAACTGTGGGTCAATGTGGTTGTACTTATGCAAATGGTAATGATCATAGTTTCCAGTTACGGAGGGTCAACTGTGACAGAGACAGGTGGGCATGGGGCATGGCTGGCTCAGAGTCTTGTGAGTTCTTGCTCCGAAAAGCACTCTCTGTTATCTATGTTATACCAGGGAATCAAATGAAACAGGAGAGCTCCTGTTCTTTGGGCTGAGATCAGATGGATTTAACCCACAATTTTTTTAATATGTAAAAATATGCACATTATGAAGAAAAGTTCAAGGAGCATCAAAAAGTCTAGAGTGAAATGCAATACCCCTACTGCCCTAGTCCTCCAGTTTTGCAACTTAGCTTCCCCAACAGTAACTATTAGAGTTTCCCATAAATATGTCCACAAATACCTCACATATATAAAAGCATATGAGAACAAATACAAGCATACTATTTTAAAGGCACAAATGGTAAAAAACCAAAAAAAAACTCCACCAAAACTGTACCAAGCTTCCTGCACCTCGTTTTCTCATTCATCAGCTCTGGATGCTGTTCTGTATCATAGACAATGATCAGTCTCATTGTTCGTTAACTACTCTCTAGAAGTCCAGTGAATGACATGCCATGACTCCTACAATGAGTGGCCTACCAATGGGATTTTAGGCGGCTTCCAAGACATCTTTGCTACAAATGAGCTTACCTATACACGCCTTTTGGGAACTTGTATAAATTTGTCTAGAAAACAGATACATCAAAGATAAATGGCTGGATTGAGGAGTATGCGTATTTTCACGTTTAATAGCGGTTGCCAGATTCCTTGTTAAGGGGGTTATACTAGTAACATTCCCTCTGTCAGTGTAAAATACTCCTCCACATCCTTGCCAGTTCAGTGCCCCATGGATTCTTAGCAAGCACTCAAGAAAAGAAGCTCTCTAATCACACCCAAATCTCACGGGGAGCAGCTGGATGCACTACCCTGGAATCAAGACAGCCATAGGCAAAATATAGTAAGGTCTTCTTTCCCAACTTACATCAGCTTTCTGAAACAGTGGGATATGGGATATATCCTATTCTGGTATTTGTTCTGATTGCTGTTAAGTAATGTATGTTCACTGAAGAAATATCGGGAACGACACAAAATAAAACATAAAATAAAATAAACTCATTCTGAAGTATTTACCCAAGAGAAATGAAAATGTAAGTGAAACTTCATAGCAGCTTTATTCATAATAACCACAACCTGGAAACAACCCAAATGCCCATCAACAGGAGAGTGGATAAACATAGTGTAGTCGATCCACACCGCGGAATACTATTCAGCAACCAAAAAGAACAGATTACCATTGACGATACAACATAAGATGAATTTCAAAATATTAAACTAAGTGAGAGAAGCTAGTTACACAAGACAACACACTGTATGAGTCTGTTTATATGAACTAGTTCCTCAGGCAAAATGGTAGCCCCTGAAAGCCAGTTGGCGGCTGCTGGGGGTCAAGGCATGCGTGAAGGGGAGTGGGGACTGACTGTATACAGATACAAAGCACATTTTGGGTGGTGGTTACAGGACAATATCCTTGTCAAAATGCATTGAACTGTATAGTTAAAGTGGATGCATTTTATTGTAGGTTAATTATACTTCAATAAAACTGATTTAAAAGTTAAAATCACCTGAATTCCTACCCTTTATAGTTAACCACTGTTAGCATTTTGGTTTTATATCCTCCAGACTTTATTTCCCGTGCAAACATACACAACCATATTCACACTTTTAAATGTACCTTTCATTGTATTTTTAAAAAATAAACGAGAACATATGGTTTGGTAATCTGATTTTTAAAGACATCTTAATGACATATTGGCTAGATTCTTTAATAGCTTAGTCCCTTATCTCAAACTGTTTTCTTGTTCCTAACAGAAACAGTAGTGGGCTTCACCTGCCTGCCCACCCCAACATAGGTAAAAAAATTCACCCTCGTGGAGTAACCGAGTTTGAAGAAGCATGATGAGTTTTGACATCTCTCTTTTTTTAGATGCCTTTTTCCTTCTCCCTATAAGATGTGTGGATTACACTGGCCTCGGGCAGATGGCAAGCAACCCTCCCGCCGCCCAGCTAGGGTCACGGTTCACCGGTGTAGCAGAGTTGGCATAAACTTAAAGCGGGACCAGGCTCATTCCCCAGCTTGTAAGACACTCACAGGGAGAAGCCAGAAACCTCCAAAGAAAACCAGAGGTCCTCCCCTCTACACTGTTTGGGGGAGACAAAGGCCTCAAAGTAACTGAAAGGGAGGCTCTATTCTCTGGCTTTGCTCCAGATGAGGCCCTCCCACGTTCTCCGATCCACTGTCGGGACATGGGACCTCCTCCACTGACAGCATTCCAAGGGGTTGTTGGACAAATCAAGAGCCACAAAGGCCAGAGCATTAGACACAAAGGAGTCAGTGGGAGCCACGACCACGGACTCTCATCCCCAAAGGCACAGAGGGAAAGCTCAACACAGACGATGGACTCTTGCCTCACAAGCCAAGGCCCCGTCCCCCTACCCCTCATCCTCCAGGCCCCCTCACTCTCATTTCAAGTCTGGATTGATTTCCCACTATTGTTTTAAGAACAGTTAACAGTTTGGGTCAGATTGATGTAGGTTCAAATTTCAGCTCTGCTGTGTGATCTCTGCAAACTACCAACCTTGCTGAGTCTAAACTTCATCTTGAAAAGAGGGACAATGCCACCTACCTCACAGGGTTGTTATAACAACTCAGTGAGATGAGAACTCACGTTCGAAGCTCTTGCTATGGATCAGTTCTAACTACTTTACAAATATTCTCTGATTTAGGTACTATCTTTAGTCTCCATGAAAAAAAAAACACAACAACAACAAGCTCAGCGAAGTTAGCCACTTGCTCAAGATCAGTGGGGAGGGTTGGGACTCGGACCCAGATTTCTCTCACTTCAATGCCAAGTCCTTATCCAGCAGGCAACTCATTCTCAAACTTCATAAAATCAAGCCTGAGTGGGCTAAAATGTAGATTCCGGGCCCCGGCCAGAAATCAAGATTCATTTAGTCATTAACAGGGCGCAGGAATCTGCATTCTTACTAAGGTCCAGATCTGGAAGCAGGGCATCATCAAGCCACATCTTGCAAACATTACACATGGCTACAATGAAGAAATGCGCTCATTACTTCACAATTATTACTTTAAAAACCCAATGGAGAGAAATTATAGGGGGGGCCAGGGAGAGAGGACAGAAGGGGACTACAGGACTCCACTGGCGAGCTCTGAAAGGCCAGGCAATCAGGGATGGTGTCCAGATGATGCTGGGGCCAGTGGAGGCACACAGATGGATTTGCGTGTACTGAGTAAATAGTCCAGCCAAATAATAACCCCGAGTCAAGCTAAAGAATGTCAGGCCCTTGGGGGTTGGCGGCCTTGGGATGCTTCAGGGAAGATGACCACTGGGGTGTGACTTCGAAAAAAGCATGGCGAAGTCACTCACTTCAGGGATGCGCCAAGGCCGTACTCTGAGGCAGCAGACCCAATTCCTGGCAGGGTATTTGGCCTCAAAACACTATGGGATGTGGTCAGAAGGGAAGTTCAAGTCCAGGGTCAGTGCTCTGCTTAGGACAGTCAGCAGTGATCTGCGTGACGTGGTTACGGGAGTATTTTTTTTTTTTTTTTAAGATTTTTATTTATTTATTTGTCAGAGA
>NW_022589709.1:13132550-13311973 GCF_004348235.1 Phoca vitulina
TTTTTTTTTTTTTTTTTTTTTTTTTTTTTTTTTTTTAAGATTTTATTTATTTGAGAGAGAGAGTGAGAGAGAGAGAGAGCACAAGAGGGGGGAGCGGGAGAGGGAGAAGCAGACTCCCTGCTGAGCAGGGAGCCCGATGTGGGACTCGATCCCGGGACTCCAGGATCATGACCTGAGCCGAAGGCAGTCGCTTAACCAACTGAGCCACCCAGGCGCCCGGGAGTATTGTTCTTAAAGTCATCCCTCTCCAGCCATCCCGACTGCCACCTTTTAGAGTCACTCTTTCAGGGCCTTTGGAAACTGGTGGATTTTAACTGGTTTAAGGAATTATGGCGCTACAGGCTGCCAACACATTAGCAAGGATCAAGTTACTGACACATGGGGCTTTGGGACAAACCACCAGAACCTTCCATTCACTTCCACTCCCGCAGCAGGTGCTCCTCAGGGAGTGGGAGGCACCATCTAAGTCAGACCCCTGTGGCTGAATTTGACCCACAGATGGTGTTATTTAGCCCGCACGGTGAGGATACTCAGTGTTTAAAGAGATTTTGCGTTAGGTGCCAGCATCTCGAAATCAGATGATTTTATAGAGAAATCTCAATATCTTGCTTCTTTCAGGAAAATGAAAAAAACAATTGTTAAAGGTGAGGCTATATTCATCTGCTGGAGCTGACTCACGGCAATGTTTAGATAGAACCATCGTTCTCTAGCTAGCCAGAGTGTCTACTACTTCCTGTTACTCCCTCAATAGCATCAGGCCCCGTCCAATCGTCATTTGTCCACTCATGGTATGTGAGCTTACAATCCCCTATTGAAGGACTTGTCTTCAAGATGCTGGAACAGAGAGAATGCCCAAGACAACCAAACCGAGTCCCCAAACCCTCCCTCTCCTCCAACCCTTCATGCCAATAGGCCGACTGTGGGGTTCTCTCTCCTTGCGTCAGTGAAGGTGAAGGAGGAAGAATGTGGGGGGATGGGGTGCAGAAAATTAATACTGAGCATCTACTTTGTGCCAAGCTCTATCCTCAGGTCTTTCCACGTGTCATCTCATTTAACTTTCACATGAAAACTTATGGCTTGGTTAAAGGCTAATAATCGTCTTCATTTTTTTGAAAAGGTAATGAAAGCTTGGGGAAGAGAAGCAGTGTGCCTAAGTAGCAAAGTGACCATTGCAGACTGGGGACCGCTCTAGGGAAGAAGTGCGTTGGCAACTCTTCCTCTGAGATGACTCTCCACAACAATGGGGTTCTTGAGAAGCCCGTAGGACCAGGGAAGCCGGCCTGCTCGGGACAGGAGAGCATACTGTTTCTAAGAGGGAGGCTGCAACTCAGCCTCAGGCTACTGTTCGCTATGCAGGCTTGAGCGCCCAGTGTTAACACATCTGAGTTTTCCAGCGAAGCTGGATATCCAGATTTCTCCACAAGATTTACTGATCTTTGAAACCCCACAACGAAGAAGAAATAAAACCTGTCTGGAGGTGGGATTTTGTCCATCGGTGTTGATTTTCATTAAATGCTTTTCTAAGTATAGGCAGCATTGCATAGAGGTTACAGGTGCTAGATTTAAACTCTCTGGGTTCAAGTCCCAGCTCTGCCACTTATTAGCATATGACCCGGGGATTCATCGCTTACTCCTCCGTGTCTCAGTTTTATCATCTGTAAACTGGCAATAACAATCATAAGGTCGTCATGGGGATTAAGTGAGAGGATAGGTAGAAATTAGTAAGATTAGTTAAGGGCTCTATAAGAACTTATTACTTACTAAGAAGAATGAGTGTCTGTTTTGAAGCTACTACTCCTTTCTTGAAGCAGCCTCTGTTTATTCTGTGAGGGAGTGGGGGAGGAGATAGGAGCATTTCAGGTTAAATTATGGGCTTTAGAGGGACACATACCCCATCCTTGAGCCCAAGAAATGGTGTTGCTTCTAAGAGCAGAAAAAGAAGTGAAACTTCCCAAATGAAATGCTAATTAGCTATAAAATCTCAGAACTGCTGCTGGGCCATGTGCTGTGTAAACCCAATCTTATCTACTGGGTACTTATTTGTCCAGCTAGGTAGTTTTCCTGGCAGACACAGTACCTGAGAACGGATCATTGGCATTTAGAAGTAATTTAGCTTTGGGCACTTGGGCCTGGAGCCTGGTTACAGAGAGAACTTTAAAGGAGAGTGTTAACAATGGCAAATAACGGCTGTCTGTCGTTCTCAATGGACACACTGTGACACACTGTCCATTTAGAGAGCTGAGCACGTGGCCGGCACAGAAGTGCTCCACCCGCAGTGCATACGGATTTGTCAGTGCTGAAACAACAAGGCGCTCCAAAACACGGGCTCCAAAAACACACCTGTGCCCGTCATGAGCAGTGCTGGGGCTGACATCTCAGGCTCTGGAAACCACCGTCTCAGCCCCGGCATGGAGGACTTATTTATTCATCTGGCAAATATTTCTTGAGTGCCGTGGCTGACCAAGTCTTCCCTCCCCGAAGTCCTTAAAGAACCCTCTCTTTCCCAAAGCAGCCATTTCCCTGAGATGCAAACCAGTCGATCTGGTGAGGCAACCAGGAAGGGAGACTGTGCAGGAAAGCTGGTCGAACTCAGACATGCTGCAGAAATCTGTAACCAGTCCCAAGGATGTCCCAAAGATTTCGGATGCCTTCAGCCCCATTCCAGAAAATGTCTCCCAGTCAACATCCAACTTTCTCTTTCTTTTTTCCTTCTCTCTGAAGGTAAGCCCAGCCCAGACCCTCAACCCGGGTAACCAATATATAAGGTGTTATTCTGATCTTCTCTGCTGGTCTCCTACCAGATCCTGGCTCTTTGATTCTGCTGCCGAGTTTTCTCTCAATGACACAAGCTAGCTCCTCCCTGATGGATGACGGTCTCAAAGAATCATCACCCTTTACAGTCTGAACCTACCTGAAAGATCGTCTAGTCCAGTTTTTTTAAAATAGGACTCTAGGTTATTCAAAATCTCATGTTGAACATCAACGTCTAAAAGAGAGAACTTAAAACTTTATCATTATTAAAAGTAACTTTTTAGTTGTAGGCTCTTGAAGCACTAGAGCTTCTCAGAATACACACTGAAATCCACTGATCACAACGTGTCAATTCCTTATTTGAACAGACGAGGAAGCCAACATCAAGAGGTTAGGTGGCAGCCGGAGGGCAGTATTGGTATTGGTTTCCTATTGCCGCCATAACAAATTATCACAGACTTAGAGGCTTAAAATATGAATATATTTTCTCAGCATTCGGAGGTCAGAAGTTCTAGATCAGTTTCACTTGGACTCACATCAAAGTGCAAGCAGGGCTGTGTTCCTTCTGGAGGCTTTAGGGGAGAATCTGTTTCCCCGCCTTCTCCAGGTAAGTTCTGTCCTCATTTGCTGCATCACATGGTCTTTCTCCCTCTGCTTCCAGCCCTTGTCCTCTTTCTTATAAAGACCCTTCTGATTATATTTGGTGCACTTAAATAATTCAGGATAGTCTATCCATCTCAGGATCCTTCATTTAATCGCATTTGCAAAGTCCCTTTTGCCATCCATGTAGGGTACATGGTAATATATTCCGGGGCTTAGACTGTGGCTGTCCCTGGGGGGCCATTATTCAGCCCATCACAGGTCGGCAGCAGTTAATAGCAGAGCTGTGACAGAGCCCACAACTCCTGGGCTCTTTTGGTACTTTCTGTGTCTTGATGGGGACAGGAAGATGGATCAGGATGGGGAAGGTACACCTCTTTTTCTCTGAGCTGTTTTGTACCTTGCCTATTACAAGCCATAAACCAGAACACAACAGCCCCACTGGAAGAAAGAAGAGAAGGTGTGATGAAGTTAAGTAATTTTAAGAGTCTGAAGCGGAACACTGTAAATATAACCTTTTTCTCTGGGCATGTATTTTGTCTCGGAAGGGAAGATAGTCCATGAGTTGTGACAGTCTGATTCAAATAGATTCTCAGGGATGAGATAAAGGAGCAATAATTATTATTCATCTTCATAACAACACCATTACAAGGGTAATATTTCCACTTAATATATGGGGAAACTGAGGCCAGGAACGTGACCTATTTTGCTGCAGATCACATAGGTGGTAAGAGCCAGGGTCCATGTGACTCCGTGCAGGCTGACCTGGGAACCTGAGACTGCAACCATTATTTAAACACCCTCAGAGTTTGTGCGGAGTCTGTACACAACGCCAGCGTGGGCAGGTGCTTTGACTTACAAGTCTTCTCTGAAGGAGCCGTGTCAGGAAGAAATGCTAATGCTCACACCTCAGGCTACGGCTGAGAAAGTCGGGACTGCTCCTGGCTTTCTTTCTGCTGTGCTCTATGGCACTTCAACTTGCAGGGTGTCACTCGCCCTCTCTCAAAGAAGCAAAAAGACGACGTGGGTTGTTCGAGTCTGAACAATGGAATATTTATTAATTAATTAATTACGATAAATAAGCTATTGTGAAGGGCTGTGAAACACGACGGGATTTCCCTCTCCATTTAAAAGCTCACACTCCAGGGCTTAGGAGAATGGAGGGAGGAATGAATGGGGGAGCACGGGGAATTTTTAGGGCAGTGAAACTATTCTGCATGTTACCACAAAGGTGGATACGTGTCATTATGCATTTGCCACAACCCACAGAACGTACAACACCAGGAGCAAACCCTACTATAAACTATAGATCTTAGTTAAATGTGTTAGTATTGGCTTAGCAACTGTAACAAATGCACCACAGTAGTGCAAGATTTAATGGGAGAAACTATGTGTGTGGGCAGAGGGTATATGCGACTATGTACCTTCTGCTTAATTCTTCTGTAAACCTAAAACTGCTCTTGAAAAAATGAAGTCTATTAATTAAAAAAAGAACTCACACTTTAAGTCACTCCTGCTGGTCTCAGAAATTCTTTCCCACATGGTGACCATCACAGCTTATTCTTGCCTAGGGACTTGGCTGGCGCTGGGTGCCAGAAATGCTTTCCCAACATTCCCCACTGATCTGTACCTGCTGCTTCCTACAAGACATCATTCATGCTCACCAAATCTCAGAGCTCTCCCTAGCTAGCCACTCAGAAAAGCACTGACACATCCTGGGATCCTGCCCCAGCCTTGCCACTGACCAGCTCTGTTGCTTTGGGAGAGTTCCTGCATTTCTTTGAGCTTCAACTTCCTCATCTATATCTAGAGGCTAAAAAACTTTTCCCTAATGATCTGGCAGGGCTGCTGTGGTAATTAAACAAGATAATACCTATGGGGCGCCTGGGTGGCTCAGTTGGTTAAACATCTGCCTTTGGCTCAGGTCATGGTCCCAGGGTCCTGGGATCGAGTTCCCCATTGGGCTCCCTGCTCAGCGGGGAGTCTGCTTCTCCCTCTGCCCCTCCCCCCATTCGTGTGTGCTCTCTCTCTCTCAAATAAATAAAATTAAAAAAAAAGGTAATACCTATGAAGGCTTTGGGCAAACCATAAAGCATTATTATTCACACATGTAAGGCACATACTTTCCTGTTTAACTCCTCACTAGCATTTTCCCCATTTTATAGATTAGGGGACTGAGGCTCAGAAAGATTAAGTAACTTGCCCTAAGCCACACAGGTCATAATCGCAAAGCTGGAATTAAAAAAAAAAAAATCAAGTCTGACTCCAAAACTCATACTTTACATTTACACTCTTCAAAACTATACTACGTTGTCTCCAATGAGACAAAGAATCAGAACATTAATAGTTACTAGAGTCTCAAAGTGTAATCCCCACTGTAATACTCATCTTTCCTTCTCTGAAGGAGGAGGAAATTTTAAATTTTAATTTATTTATTTGACAGAAAGAGAGAGAAAGAGAGAGAGAGCACAAGCAGGGGGAGAAGCAGACTCCCCACTGAGCAGGGAGCCCAATGTGGGACTTGATCCCAGGATCCTGGGATCATGACCCGAGCCGACGGCAGACACTTAACCTACTGAGTCACCCAGGTGCCCCTCATTTCTTTTCAGAGCTAAAAATCTCCAGGCAAAAAGCTCAGCCCAGGGGTGAATTTCTCAAGACCACTAAGCCCAACTCTGAGGAGCCCAGAATCACTGTGCCTTCTTGCTGGGTGCAGGAAAGATGGGATTCTATTTTACATGCTTGTTTAAACCCCTCATTTTCTGTGGATTTAATGCTCACAGGAGTCAAATATCTGTGATGAGTTAAAAAAGCATTTTGTCCACAAATAAAAATATCCCAAATAGTAAATTTCGGTGCTGGACTCAGAATAGTGGTCTCCATTATCCTGAAAAAACATGAGGGATTCTCTGGGTTGGTTCTTGTGGCTTTCCTTTAATTTTTCTTTGTTCCCAGACATAATCATGCTCTTTCATTCAGGGTTTTAGTGATTCTCTAAGTGCTGGAGTCTTTTTGTTCTGAAAGTCATCCACTTATTAATTTTCGTTGTTTGAACACCTATCATATGTGCCAGGCATAGAACGACTCTTGCAAACAAGCAGAGAGTGAACAAGACAGACTCGACCTCTCCATCTACACAGCTTCAGGCCCTTGGAGGAGAAAGACAACTGAGCAGACGGTTATAACTTAGAGTGAGCATAAGAAATATCCAAAGCCCAACAGAGAACCCCCAACACAGACTACAAAACTCTGTGATCTGGCCAGGAAGGAATTCTATTTGTCACTTATACACCTGCAATTCTAGGCACAACGTCTGGGATGGGGCACTTACCACTACCACCTCCTTGCCTTTGGATAACACAGTAACGTATCTTTTCCAGACTAATGGGGTCTAATTCACCGGTGTCTTCTACTATTTTTCTCATTTCAGTGGATTTACTTTAATAAATCAACTGCTGTTTATTGAGCACTTGCATTGTTGGCCATGGGGCAGATAAAGAAGATGCTCTAGGGATATATTTATCATATTATATATGCTCTGTGTGAATCTGTTTGCCTCCCTCTGCAGATGAAATTTCTCAAGAACAGGGACTATGTCTTACTCATCTCTTTCCAGGACTGGCTTGGGGTCTGGTAAGGGTAGGGGCTCAATCACGATGTATGGAAGGAAGAATGGAAAGACAGAGAGCAGAAAGAAGGGAGGAAGGGAGGAGGGAAAGGAAGGCAGGGAGGCGGGTTGACACGATCCCTTTTTCAGGATCGCTTACTTGGCTAGCACTTAGCAGACAGGGGTCCAGTCCGACTTCCTGCAGCAGCATTTCTGAACCTGACATAGCCAGAGCCACAAATGCAGAGGGATGAAAGGCTGGAAAGCCTGCTGCCCCTTGGGCAGGTGATCGAGTAGCATCTGCTTGCCTCCTGGGAGCAGATTTCCCGAACCCCCTTCCAAGAGGCAGCACGGCTTTCCTCATGAAAGGCAGGCACCACTCTTAGGTCTGAGTCGGCAGAGGTGCCTGGTGTTGAAAGCTGCCTCTGCCTCTGGCCTGCGAGGCCCTGGTGACGGGCACTCGGTTCACCCGCCCAGTCCGCCCCCCCAGGTGTCCGCAGTTTGCCACTGCCTCTTTAGGTCCATTGAGCCTGCCCCTTTGGGGCCCTGTCATCTCTCAACAACTGCACAAGTACCCGCATCGGCCACCTGGACTTGAGTCTCCCCTCGGCCAGCCGTCCTCCCCACTGTCACTGGCATGGCCTTTCTTAAATGAACATCTGATGACACCACACCCCTATTAAAGCCCTTCAGTGGATCTCATGGCGACATTCAAAGTCCTCCCTTCCCGCCGGCCCCAACTCCCTGCCTCACTAAGCTCGTCTGTCTTCAGTGCCTCTCTTGCTTGCTGTGTTCCAACCATCAACTCTTCTAAGCATCGACTCTTTCACATTCCTCTGTGCCTTTGCACGGGTGGGTGATTTTTCACATGTTATTCCTTCTGCCTGGAAAGCCCTTCCCCTGGATGAACTCCTACTCATCCTTCAAGACCCAACTCATGTCACTTCTTGAGTGAAGCCAGAATCAGGCCTGTCTGGGGTCTTTCCTGCCCCTTGGTCCTTACCTCCAACCGAGTCTTGGTACATGGACTGTACCTGCTCATTTACTAGTCTGTCCCCTCATTAGACTGAGGTCTCGGAGTACAAGGATGGTATCTTGTTATTTCTATAATATTTTTTTCATATTCAACATTCTAATGATCATACATGATTTCCTATATGTAACAGGTCAACTGCAAATACTCAAGGAATGGATGAACAAACATTCATTTGATGCATTTTTAGTCGGCTGTACTCTCTGCCGGGAACCGTCTGGGCACTGGGGACTCCACAGTGACAGAGGCAGGCAGGGGCCCTGAGTACCCATGTCCATTCTGTGTGACAGACGGAGACAGGGGGACAAATAAATGAACAAGATAATTTCAGAGGGCAATAAGTGCTCTGAAGAGATATAACTGGGTAGTGGGATAGAGAGGAGGGACAGTGGGGGCCGGGGGAGCTGCTTTGGATGGGTCAGGGAAGGCCACCCTGAGGAGGTGAGGTTGGAGCTGAGAACGGATCTGAAGGAGTTGACCACGCCGAAGTGCGAGGGCTTAGCATCCCATGCAAAGGGAGTGGCGAGTGCAAAGTCCCACAGGCAGGAAGAAGCTTGGGGTGTTTCAAGGGATGAGATGGAGCATGGGAAGCACGATGTGGGTGAGGGAGGGCCCAGCCATATAGAGTCTTGCAGGGCATGACCAGGAGCGTGAACTCTGTTCCAGGCACAATGACAGAATGAATGGCTGCCGAGATTAGCAGACACGGATGCTCCCAAAGAATGGGTGCTTCGTGTCCCTCCGCACACCTCCCTCACCCTCACATAAGATTACTGGCTGCTCACGGAGCGGGTGGAGACAGCCCTCATTAATCTCAGGAAGCGGGAGGGCAGACTCGGGCAGTGCGGCAACACAGAGTAACTAGAGAACACAAAGGCCGCCTGCCCAGCTTTGTTTTGAAACCGTCAATTCCAAATTCTGCTAGCTGGCAGAGACAGGGGTTATTGATTTTCCCTTCTGGAATGCATGTCCTACAGAGTCCTCGCAAATAGAAACGGAAAAACAGAGGAAAACACAAGTGCTGAGAAGGATAGGGCAAGGGGACTTTTTTTTTTAAAAAAAAACAATCCATACTGGATTTTGTCTTTTTCTTCTTATGCTTTGTTGGATTGTGGCTTGTCATCTCTGTTTTTTCCCAATTCACTGCTTTTTCCCTATCTCTGTGCCTTCCTGATGCCCTCCCTCTCTCCTCCTCCCGAGCCTCTGGTCCAGTACCCGCTGCGCCGTTTGCATTCAGGAGGCAGCTGATGCTGCGGTGCTGAATGTTGCTTTCTCTACCCGTCAGCCTCTCCGCGTGTTCTTTCTCCGGATCAGTTTGTCCAGCTCGCTGCTTCTCTAAATACAGCACCTCTCCCCCTTACAGACAGGCAGGCAGCAGAGTGGGACCGGCCCATAAGACCAGCTTTTCGAAATTGCATAGAGTGGTATCCCCAGCTAATTACATTTTCTCTCTTCTCCTGAGAACCAGGAAGCAATTAGGGACTTCCTTCCACTGCCTTGTTGGGGTGGGGGCCTCTAGCACCCATTTCCACTGGATTAAACACCACCTGTGGCCCGCCCTTGGCTTTGATAAAAGCTACACACGTGCCTCTTTGCCTCTGTGAATCAGGCCTTCGCTTGCTACCGCCTTCTTAGTTACTTCTTCCTTCCTTCCTGTCGCTAGCGTGGCTGAGTGGAGAGGCATCTGGGTACACAGAAGTGTCTACAGGTAGAGTCTAAAACGTGGTTGGGTGTGTTACTAAGGATAGGTATGTGGGGAGGCCTAGGCCCAACTGTGTCTGCTGACTTTTACCAAATTAAACACACTGATCGAAACTTAACTTTATCATCTGGGAAATGGGTGTATCACAGTCTCTTCCTTCTTGAAGGGGAATGTCAGGACAAGCAAAGAAAAATCCATGTCAAAACTACAAAATTATAAAAAAAAAAAAAAATAGACAATCCTTGACCTTCTCCTCCTAATGAAATACATGGTATTGTGGAGAGGCCCAACTGTTGCCATTTCATAGCCTGATACTCCAATAATTTATCTTCTAGTCCTATTTTATCTAAGAAATAAAACAGTGTTATATTCTCTGAACTCACACAAGGCGGTAGAGAAGGCTGGGGTGAGGGGGAATGGGAGGTGGTTCTCGAACAAAATGATGAGAGGGATGTACATTCCTGAGATTTAAAATTTGTAACAAGAGAGACAATCTACCCGCAGGTAATTGAGGTCTGGTAGGAGGAGTGTTTCCTTAACAGGTTTTAAACAAACTTAATTTCTACAAAGCATCTTCTATTTTACACGTACTGATGCATATTTAAATGTATAACTTCAATTATCACCTTGACGCAGATGCTTCCCCTCCTTGAACTTGCCCTCAGTCAGCTCCTATATCTCCAGTTACCCACATGATATTTTCTCTGAAGTCTGTAAGATTATTTCCTCTACCTTCTTCTTATTAAAACCATGGAAGCTGAGGCTCATAGACATAGCTGTGGCCCAGAGACCAAAGTCATTTACCCAGCAGGCACAAGAGGATGGGATGTCAGTCTCAGCAATTTCCAAACACACAGAAGATGCTCCATCCACGATGCCTGTGGAAGACTTTACATCACTTCACACCCAACTTACGATCATCAAGTCTGGCTCTTCTCCTCCTGACCTTTCAGTCTCTGTGGAGTGGAAGCTCCAAGAAGGCAAAGCTCACACACAGATCTACAGATCTTACTTTCTATGGCTTCCCCCAGAGCTGGCATTTAGTAGGTTCAAAACCATTTTGATGGATGCAGAGATGAAAGACTATGGAAATTTGCCATCATTCCTTGTATCATCTGAGCTTGGAAACTCATCATTTTCTAACACCCCCCCACCCCCGGCCACTAATACCTCATTGATTGCGAATTTCTGTTGACTTGGCCCCTACTGGTATCTTTGGACCCTCCTTCACTTCTGATTGTTCTCTTTCCCAAGTGTGAGCCCTGACCCCTTACCCTGGACTCAGCCTCATCTCCTGTCCCCCGCCTTTCCTTTTTCCTCCTCCTCCTGTCCTAGGCTCCTCTTCCACAATAAATAATTTCATCATGATTTTTCCCATGTTGCAAGCCATCTACATTCTCAGTACCTACCTCTAAAGTCTATACACCTTGCAGGCAAGGCTTGCCGCCACCTGGCCTCCACCTCTCTTCCTAACTTTATCACCTGTTGTTCTGCCTCATAATCCCCCACCCCCACGAGATGGCTCTGCCTGTGTCCCCTGAAACACACCTTATACAGGTTTGCATCTATATTTGCACACACTAGTTGCCTCATTTACTTTGGGAATTCCAATCATTCAGGCCCAGGTAAAGTCTTTACAATTATAACAACAACAAAGGAATACAGCAGTAACAGTAGCTAGAACTTTCTAAATATCTTCCATGTACCAAGCATAGTACTAACTTATCCATACTCATTATTTTATCCACCTTCACAAAAAGCCTAGGAGGTTAAGTACAATTCTTATCCTCATCTTACAGTGGAGGAAATCTAGGCTCAGAAGTGTCCAGTAAGGTGCCTAAGGTCACAGACTCTGTGTGCACAATAGCTGAAAGTCAGACCTAGATCTATCAGGTGGCCAAAGCCGTGTTTCTAACTTTTAGGCTATGCTCCCTGAAGCCATTTTTCTTCTCTGAACTCTGATAGCCTTTTTAAGCATGGCCACTCAATTGCCAGTTTTCATGTAGATTGTTTTTTGTTTTTAAAGATTTTATTTATTTATTTGACAGAGAGAGACACAGTGAGAGAGGGAACACAAGCAGGGGGAGTGGGAGAGGGAGAAGCAGGCTTCCGGTGGAGCAGGGAGCCCGACTCGGGGCTCGATCCCACGACCCTGGGATCATGACCTGAGCCGAAGGCAGACGCTTAACGACTGAGCCACCCAGGCGCCCCTTCATGTGGATTGTTAAATCACTAAACATTCTCCTGTACACATGTGTTTCTTGTCCTTAGTTTTACCGGAAGCCAGCAGAGAATGCGAATAATACCTCTGGGCCTCATAGGTTCTGCCCAACAAATGCATGCTGAAGGAACTGATTCAAAGTGTGAAGTAATCAACCCCCCTTAAGTTCTGTTGGCTAATTCGTCCTTTCAGCAGAGGATTTACTTCCCTCTCCTCTCGCCCCAGGACCACATGCTGACACTGGGTATGAAAAACAAAAGAGAAGATCCTCCCTGAGTTCAGGCCTTTGAGTCACACCTATTTGCAAGACCTGGAGAAGGAAGCCCTGACAGTTATTCCTGAGTGACTCAGGAGTCTGTGTTTGCAGAATCTTGAATCTTTGAGCTCCTGAGGCCTTTGTGAAGTTAGAGGTATTACAGGAAAACAACCCCCACCCCCCCAATTCAGCAACTACTGTGGACCACTGTGAGATTTAATCACTTTCTTGAGAACCAAAACTGCAGTTGGTAATTACACAGCCCTGCTTATACATCACGGAAGTGTTTTGTTGTTGTTGTTGTTAACTGGCCCATTTAAAATTAGAGCCATGAGATAGGACAGATAAACCACTTTATATACGTAAAATGTTAATCTGGGGATCAGCCGGATTAAGAAACTAGTTGACCTTGAGTTAGTCACTGCCCTTCTCTGGTCCTGTCCTCAATTTTCTCACTATTGACCGGTGGGGGTTTTAGAGGATCTCTAAGTCCCCCTATTGCCTTGCCTTTCTGGGATGCTAATTAACACAGCCTCATAGTTTTGGCTTATATGCACAATCTTGAGTCACATTCTCCATGGCTTTGTCTGCTCCAGCCTGCCCTCTCCTGCTTCTGAGCAAACACACCCATACGAAGCAGTGGGCAGCTTCCTGTGTGGGATCCCCTTGCAAAGTCCTCTCTGCCCTAGGCTTCCTTCGCCTCAAGATGCCTCTGCCCTCTTGTGTGCTTTGCATGTTAAACAGCAAAAGCTTCCCGCTAAGTTCTCAGCACCGGGGGAAGCAGACAGCCTGTAACTGGAAGCCATCATCAGCTTCCCAGGACAGTCCTTATAAGGAAAACCAATAGCTAAAGTAATTTTAAAGAAACCTCCTTCAAGGCTTCTCAGATTGAGCGTGAGCCTGTGGAGGAGGCCAGTGGACAGAAACGCCTGCCCAGGCAAACCAGACTCTCTTCTGTGCCCTTCTCCCAACACACGCTCTGAACACATGGACACGGTGGCAGGGGAGAGAATTCAGAAGGCACAGTCCTTGTGAAAGTAAGGGCCCAGGAGTCACTGCTAAACAGCAAATAGTGGAGGCCAGGTTAACAACGACAAAGATTATTTGGCAAGTTAAGAAACATAGTGATGGACTAGTTCTGCACTGATCATATCAATGGGCACAGGAATCTGCATGGGATAAAATTACACAGAACCACACGGGCAGGCACACACACACAAATGAGCGTGTGTAATGATCCGAAATCTGAAGAATAACATCCGTGGATTGCACCCATGGCAGTTTTGATACCATACTAGTTATGTAACATGTTACCACTGGGAGGAAACTGGGGTAAAAGGGCACATGGACGTATCTACTATTTTTGAAACTTCCTGTGAATGAATAATTACTTCAAAATAAAACTAAACACACCTCCAAAACCAAGCAGCTAGTGCAGTGAGTGGATGTGGCTACGTCCCCCTGCAATCCTGGAATAACCAGTGGCCAGGCCCTCTCACAAGATCCTATTAATAACAGTGACGCCTTCGCCATCATGATCATCACCCCCATCATCAAGGCTCCCATTTATTGAACACTTACTACGTATGAGGCACGCGTCCTCATTTCTGTCAACACCCCACCAGCCCATCATGCCCATTTTATAGAAAATAACGACCCTGGGAGTAGCTGAGTCAAGCCCCAGGCCACAGAGCTACTGTGGGGCCAGGCTGTGGCCCAGGTCTGGACTCTAATGCTCACACTTGGGGCCGAAACACCAGACAGCAACAGGACTCCATGGAGCTGTCATGGCTTCCGACATGTGTTCCCTGCAAACCCCTCAGGCACATCCCTCACCCTGTCTCAAAGGCGCCTGCACCGAGGCAGCAAAGAGCATGGGGATACCACCTTCCTGTCCCATCTCTCACCCCTGTTCTGGCCAGAAAGCCACATCTGCAGAGAAGCCAAAAAAAAAAAAAAAAACAACCCAACACTTACAAGTTCTTCACGTTGGCGATGCCACGGAACGCCTTCCTCGGGATCCCCAGGATCTGGTTTTCGCTCAGATCTCTAAACAGGAAGAGAAGAGGCACACGCATTAAGGACCAAGGCCGGCTTTATCTGCATCTCATCATGACAACAAAACCCCTCGCAGGCTGCCTCTGCGGTCAGGAGTATTGGAGGGACTCTTCAGTCTCAGGCCCCAGGCTGCTACAAGCCTTTACATTGTTCCTCCAGTGATGGCCTTTGCTGGAATGGTTACCAGGCGGGAGCAGCTCGCCTCCAGGGCGGGCTCTGTGGGTGGTCTCGCACCTCCAGGCCACGAGCCAAGACGCTGGGTTATTTGTTGTGCACACCGCACCCAATTCTCTGTTTTGCTATCTCCCAGAGAGACCCCTTGCCCCCCTCCCCCCTTGCCGTCCCTCCCCCACTGCAGGGTCAACAGCACTCAGTCTCCCACTCTCAGGGATTCTCTGCCTTTGTCATCTGGGATTGGAAGGGATCCTAGCCATCCTGATTTTCTGATGGGGGGGGTGTCCATCTCCATTTATTCCAGAGCACCAGACACCCCCCGGGGGCCTCCTGGATCGAGCTTAGTGACAGGCATGATAACTTCAAATTGCATCTCTACAAACCCGCCCAAAATGGGGGTCCTACTGGCAGCTCATCTAGCATTAAGCAGTGCTAACGTGTTGTTCTGAGGAAGAAAGGTAAGGGACAAAGTACCAGGTGCTGAAGGCAGCTCAAACCCAGGTCTTGAGCCAGGTCCTCTTTAACAATCCCCAAAGCTTCAGTTTCCTTTCCTAAGACGCGTGTGTGTTTTTTTTCTGTTTCCTTCCCCCCATCCCCCACTCAAACCAAACACATGCACTTGTTTACATTCATACCTCAAGCTTGCTTGGAATCTCAGTAATCAATCACACCTGCGCGTGTCTACACACACACACACACATCAATCGTATGTACATACATCTATAGATACAGATATGGATCTCAATTATTGTGAAAATAACACAAAAACCATTAGATATTAAGGTAAAAAATTACCTACCCAGACCATAACCACTGTTACAAATTAGGAGCAATATGTATAAATTTCACCAACATGATCTCATAGTATATAGTCAGTCATAAACCCTTTTTTTCACTTATATTGAGAACATCTGTTCATGTCATTAACATACATGTATGGCAACATTTTCAATCACTGTATATCATCCAATTGTATACAGGGCTATAGGATCCCGCACTGTGGGGTATTTGTCATTTAAGGAAACACTAGGATGAGGTTTCCTCCCTACGCGTTTAAACTGTTGAGCTCCTTCCTTGGTATAAAGTCCTATAAGGAGAACATGCTGGGTCACAGGGTAAACGTCCTTAACTGCCAAGTTGTCCCAGAGGCAGATTGTACTAATGGATACTCTCCCACACTGATTTTCCACAGGAACCTAATCAAAAGCTAAAGAGGACTCCAAATATATTTGGGAAGAGAGGTCAGACAATCATCCTCCACGAAAACTTAGGCTGTCTAAGTTAACCTTGTGTGAAGGAGCAGGAGGAAAAACAGAAAGCAGAAGAGAGGCGTCCCTTTCTTGTTCTCACCTGCGGAGAGGAGTTAAGCCACACTCCGAGCAGCTGGTCGGAACTTTAGACCCTTGGGGATTGTCTGGGGCCATGGTTAAGCCCCAAGGCAAGGCTCGGAGTTGGGGTCGGGTGTAGATACGACGACCGGTGGCTTCTGGGGCTCAATAACACGGTGTTCCCCATCTCAAATCCAGTTTCCTCTGTCTGCAACTGGTGTAAATAAATTTAGATGCACAAGGAGCCCCATAGCAGGCTCCCCCGGCTGGGCCTGATTCAATGAGCAGGGCTCCAGCCTGGAGTCGGGGCACTGAACAAAGCCCACGGTGACAGTAGAGGTCAGGCAGGGTCACCAAGGTCACTCCTCTGCTCTCCATCAGACTGCAGGAGAAGAGGGAGCAGGTCCTGTCATCTGACTAATGCAATTTCCACCAGGCATCTGGGCTGTAAGGCTCCAGCCACCACAATGGGCCTAGTCTTTTCTGCCAAGCAAAGGCTGGTCTCCAGGACAGCAAGCCCCTACCCACTACCCTCCCAGGCTTGGCTGCTATCTTTGGCCACTCTGGGAAACAGGTCAGGCCACACTTCTGGCCAACGGCTGGTGATCAGAATCAGGGGCAGGGGAGCAAACAGGAGAGACGTTTGGACGAGTCAGCTATAACCATGCCTGGGAGCCAGGAGAAGGGGAACATCCTCTAGTAGTGCGTTAACCCTTGGAGTTTAAGCTACCCCAAATATACTGAAGAAATAACCATCGTATGACAGTTCTGGCTTGTAATATGGTGGGATGAGAGGAGAGTAGCATTTTAGCAGAAAAATCCGGCCCAGCTGCTGGGAAACGTCCCACAGAAGCAATCACACGGGAAAAACCCTGCAATGGCACCAGGCAGCCACTTGGGTTTCTGGTCACTATTTCGTTGCTGGAAGTAGACCCAGTCTTGCTCCTAGTTGAAGGGACACAGTTTAAAGCACAGCTTTCTTTCCGCCTCCCTGCCATGGCTTTGCTTCTGCCGCAACTGAGCAAAACAGTGGATTGTAGGGAATTTATCTGTTCCCCATGACAATCCGCTTGTAAATTTTATTAATTTTATTTTCCGTTGAGCCTCTGTTCTCCAGCTAACAATACCACTGCCATCCATCTGTAGGATTGTATATTGATTTCATAAATACCTCCAGTGGGCTGACAAACTGACAGCTTTAATGGTGTTACTGATGGGGCGTGGAGGAGGGTTCAGGGCTGGGTGCTTCATTTTCGGTAACTGTCCCTTCACAATTATCTCGAGGCCTTTGTGAAGGCTCCTAATAGCGTGTTTATCTCAGCGTGATGCCAGAGCATGGAGCTAGTGCTAAGCACTACCCTTGAGAGAGACAAGAGCCACCATTTTCAGCTGACATTTAAATAAAAATAACAAAATCTATCCGTAGTGCCCAAGAGCCTAGTTCCGGCCAATTGCTTGCTGGGGGTTTAGTGCCTTGCCCCTCCTGAGGGAAAATGCTCAGAAGGAACCAGGGAAAAGGACAAGGCTGGAGCACGGTGAGAGGATAAGGGGCATGCTAAGATTTTCTGGGGGACGTAAAGGAAGACGGCTGTTGGGAAACGTTTTCTTGGTTGGGAAGTAGGACTATGGATTGGGATGCCTTTTTAAATAATTAGGACTCTGAAAGAAAGGAGAACTGCATTAGCTAAAGTGCATTTTCCTGCTTCCAGAAAATGATTAACCGATGGATTATTCCATCCAAAAACACAAGACCAAAGAGGACTTATTAAGGAGACAGTAAGTCAAATAGGAGTTGGCAAGAACCAATATATCCCCCTTCCAGCCAGCCCCCCCCCTTTTTAATTTACTAAAATGCTTTGGACACAGATTAACTTTCTTCACAAATTTATTATTGCTTCATCTACCTTGAAACGGGAACTGCAGACACTTTGATAAATGGATTGAAAGGTTGTCTAGTTCCAGTGGAGCTTTGAAATGCTTCCCGGGGCTCTCCCCGCAATGTCAGCCACGCTTTGTTCTCAGCGCAACAGTGAATGACAGTCCCCACCTTCACCCCCACCCCTGCCCACCCCATGTTTACCAGGGAAGATGGCAAGGCAAGCAGGAAAACAGTCTCCTTTTCGCTCTCGTGGGGACAATGCCCTTGTCTCGGGTCATATTCATGCTCCCAGGAAGTCTGGCCTGTGTTAAATGGCAATTTGTGGGGGGTGGAATTTGCTCCTAGTTGTCAATCTTCAACTATTCCAAAGGTACAAGATGGGGCTTGGAAGCTCCCCCAATCTTGGGGTATTCTTGTTTCTGAGGTGGGGCGAGCTAGTTAGGTGTATGATCATGCAAATTACTGCAATGTTCTATGCCTCAGTTTCCCCATCTTTACAATGGGGGCTTGACTGACCTCCTCGGTTAATCACGGGGATGAAAGGAGCTGATACATGAGCGCCTTGCACAGCACCTGGAACCCAGGCATTCATTGCATGGCTGCATTTATTTCTTGGATTTTCTGCCCATTTAGTCCTGCATTTTACATTGCTGAAAATATCCTTTATGACCCTCTTCAGGACATATGTCTACAACTGTGCAAAGAATAGAACACATAAACGTTGCTAATATTCTTCCTGTAAAATCTCAGGGAGGGGTCAACGTTTCCCTCCTCTATCATCTAGATAGGAGTATCCATATTTGATTCTAGGGTCTTTTGAATTCAGGAGAAAAGGTCTGTCTCAAATTGGGCTCTCAAAGAAGCTGACACTTAGCCAAGTGATGTATTCATAAAGTGCTCCTGGGAGAGACGAGTAAGGGATGCAGGAAGCAAGATCAAGAAGAGACATAAAGGTCAGTTAGGAAAAGTCCTAGCCTTAGCCCCATAACCTGGGAGCTCCTGTTTCTAACCAAGGGATCTGGGCCTCTAGAGCCCTGCATCAGACAGTCTTTGGTTAGAGACCACCCAAGAAAAACACAAATTGCCCGGCTCTGCCTGTTCGCCAGAAGGCTGAACAAGGTGCTCCAACAACTCAAGGACAGATTGCTGAAGAGGCTCCCGGTCATGATCTTTATCCTCAAAGTCTGAAGCAGGAGATGGGAGCCAGTGTCAGTAAAGAGACCCAAGGAAGCCAACCCAAAGCATTCATAAATAGGCTTCAAGGAAAATTCTCCTGATTCAGGAAGTTCTCAGAAGATTAAAAAAAAATTACTCATGAAAGATGACATATCCAGTGACCAAAGGAAATTGGAACAACCCAGTCTGATACCTTCTTTGTCTACCTCCCCGGACCACTTGCACTGAGACCAATCAGGTACTTTTTTAGTAACTTAAAAACAAAAAACAAAAAACACAAAACTATCACCTCTTGATAAGCCAAGAAGGGATGATCTAAAAGCATTTCTAGGGGCGCCTGGTGGCTCAGTTAAGCGTCTGCCTTCAGCTCAGGTCATGATCTCAGGGTCCTGGGATCAAGCCCCACATCAGGCTCCCTGCTCGGCGGGGAGTCTGCTCCCTCTCCATCTGTGCTTTCTCTCTCTCTCTCTCTCACTCACTCTCTCTCTCTCTCTCAAATAAATAAATCTTAAAAAAAAAAAAAAAGCATTTCTGGGCGCCTGGGTAGCTCAGTCGGTGGGCGCCTGCCTTCAGCTCAGGTCATGATACCGGGGTCCTGGGATCGAGTCCTGCATTGGGCTCCCTGTTCTTCAGGGAGCCTGCTTCTCCCTCTCCCACTCCCCCTGCTTGTGTTCCCTCTCTTGCGGTCAAATAAATAAAATCTTTAAAAAAAAATTACTTTTCCAGTCACTGCCTAGTAGGAGGAAACCTGCCCATTGGTGCAGTAGGTATCAATCAAAACTCATTTAGGGATTTAAAAAATTTCTGATGGATAATCCATGAATCTAAAAATTCTTGTACTCTCACTGCTGCCATGTTATACAAAGCTGAACCCTGCTCCCCTTAACCCCAACTCCTAATGTATAGTAACTGTGACATTATCACTCCGCTCTAGGAGCCCAAGAGAAAGATAGTCTTGCTTACCTTATTTTATACAGTGGGAGGGACAGACATGCAGGAAAAATTATTCCCTGGGGATTTTACAATGTGGACTTTGGGGAGGATTTATCTGAGAAGGTAAATCTCTTCTGCAGGCAATTTACCTTAATAAGCAAGATTATATGTTTGCAGTTGGGTCACCGTCAAAACCAAGTGAGCCCCAAGCCTATGTCCCAGCTAAGAAGCCCTGGTACCTCTAGCTGGGTGCCTTTGGCATCCTTTGTCCAAGGGAGATTATAGTGGAATAACTGAATCATTTCCTGAAAGAACTGCCATGTATGTCAGAGACCCAGAGAATCAAAGTATCAATGGGGGACAAAAACAAAACAAAACAAAACATAACAACAACAACAACAAAACCAACCCAATTATTTTCACTGCTCCCGTTGGCTTCTGAATATTTCATTGCACCAGTTTACATGCTTGCTCCCTTGATGCTAAACATTTACTGAACGAAAGATATCAGGAAAAGCTCCTTTCATTCTGCCTCCCCTGGCAAGCTCATTAGAAAAGTCTTAGGCATACCATTCAAATGTTTAATATTGGCAGATTAAGTGTCAGCTCAGATTCTTCATGCAACAAAAAATAAATTTAGCACCTACTATGTGCTATTCTGTGTCACATGCTGAGACACAGAAGTGAACAGAACTGAGTTCCTGACTTCCTGGAGCTTGCATTCTCTTTGACCCCCGATATAAACAAGCAGGACTCTTCCCACATTCAATTGGAAAATAAACATCTACAGTCCCCAGAAGTAAGAGCTGCAGTTTCACTGTTTTTTTCCTTTTCTACAAGAAGAAACTCTGTATCTAAAGTCACATTGTAGACTGTTCCTAACCAGCAGGGAAAATAATTCACAGCTTTGTTTCACTTGAGGCTCAGTATCTTTTTCGTTTTTTAGGGGCAGGGGGAAGGGAAAGATGCCGATCTGGATCACTGGGACTTGCAGTCTTGTGTCATCAAGTACTTTGGTTTTGTCTTTCAAAGTGGACAGTCTGATAAAAATCAGGCCCTTTTGAAGATGTTATTAAGAGTTGGCGTGGCGCGGGGCAACTGTTCTTGCTGCAGGGCTCATGATCTACCTCCTCAGAACTTACCCATGATGCTTCAAAAAAATACAGATTCCTGGCTTCTAAAATAATTTAGATAGGATAATGGTATTGTGGGCTATGTTTCCCTTCATTTAGGTCTTTATCTTTGAGAGATACATACTGAAGTAATTAAGGATTAAATGATGATGTCTGGGTTTTGCTTCAAAATAATGTAGAAGAGGAGGGGAGTGGGTGGAAGTGGAAAAGGAGTAGGATTGGCCATGAATGGATACTTACTGGAACTGAGTGCTAGGCACAAAGGAGGTTCATTTATAATTTGTGCTTGACTTTTACATATGTGTGAAATTTTCCAGGATAAAAAAAAAGTAATGCAGATTTCTCGGACCCATCCCAGACCTGAGGCAGAAACCCTGGGGATGGGCTCTCGAGTATAAACTTTGAACAAATCTGAAAGCATGGGGACGATGATTTGTGCATGGGATTAGGTGCTGAGTTCACACCCCAGCTGTGCTACTTAATGGGCTGTGTGTCTGTAAGAACATCAATTCAATTCTGAGCCTGAACTGGTGCTTCTGTGAAATCAGGATAAGCATCGAGAGTAATGAAAAATCAAGGGCTTTCTATACTCTAAAGCAAGATATAAATGCAAATCACTATCTTTGTTTTATTAGCATGAAGCTAACAAATACAGCATCCTACTAGCTTAAGTGTCTAGGGAAAATTTTGGGTCCAACATGCAAAGGTCCAAACATGTCTCAGGTGTGAGCCTGCTAGTGTTGGACAAAATGCTTATGGGATAGTGTCACAGAAGGCTGAAGGGGGACAGAGCGACAATATCTAATCCATACCTGACAAAGCCACTCAGGGGCCCAGTTTGGAGGCCGACCTAGAAGGCATAAGAGTCCATGGATGGTTACACCCTTCCCTGGGACTCCAGCCATTCAGCAGGAGGAAGCCAAGCACTTTGCCCCTGGACCCTCCTAAACCTGTCGGGGAGCCTCTGGTGACTGGGATTAGAGCATTCCGGGGGGGGGGGGCCCTCACAGACAAGTGTTTTCCCAGGTTTCTAGGAGGACTGCATTGAGGGGAAAAAACACTGGAGGAGCCAGGCCCTGAGGCAGATCTCGAGCTGTGACCATTCAAGAGCAGGTGAATGCCTGGTGTCTGAGCACCACAGAGTTAAGGATCCCTTAGACGGAGAGACGGAGGCCTGCAAGTAAGGTTAGTGTTATTGGTTTGCTCTATGATTAGTCACTAACATACACACCTTCTGTCTCCTTATGGGCAGATGTTCTAGAAATCACAAATTCAAATGCATTAGGATCACACAGGTTAAAGAAAATGAGCAAAGCAGGCTGACTGTGGACATAAAAGTAGGGAGGGGTGAGCTGGGGGACACAGGGCTCATCCCAATGAATTCCCCCCAATTAAAAACACATAACCTCCATGCTGGTCAACAGGACACTTCAGCCTTGGGCTGAAGGGTACAGAGGCCAGCGCCCCTCCAGAGGGGATCTGCTAATTCTAGGACAGCACTGTCCCATAGAAATATAACATGAGACACCCATGCAATTTAATTTGTTCCATTAGCTGCATTAAAAACAATAAAAAGAAATGGCTGAAATGAATCTTAATAAAGTATTTTACTTAACCCAATATATCCAAAATATTTTAACATGTAATCAATATAAAAATATATTAATGAGATACTTTATATTGTTTTTTATACCAAGTCTTCAGAATCTGGTGTGTATTTTACATACATCTCAAGTCAGATCAGCCACATTTCAAGTGCTCAGTAACCACACATGGCTAGCACCTGTCATATTGGACAGTGCACTTCTAGAATAAGGCTAGGAGCTTGATGCCATAGTTCTGTTCCCACTCATTGTCAAGAGAGAGAAAAGAGTATTAGATATTGGAACCAATCTAAAGGAGCCCAAAATGGGACTCCTCAGAGGCTGGGGGTGGGATGGGGTGGGTGGGTAAACAGTAGGAAATATGAAAGGGAGCCATTCAAGATAGAAACTTTTGGATTTAAGGAAGCAAGCCAGGGCTTGAAATATCCTAGTCATTCAGCCATTCCTCCTATGAGCAGAGAACCTCCTTCCAGCCAAAGGATTTAATTTGTGTCTTTCTGAACGAACTTTCCAGGGCTGGCAGGGTTAACCAATGCTTCCAGTCCAAACAGAAGCTTTCCTCATTGAATTATCATATGCAACGCCGACTAAGGCTCTTTGTGTTCATGAAACAGCATTATAATTGACTGATCATCTCCAGCAAATGGTACAGAGGCTGAGCTTCTCAACAGCTAATTCCTAGAATTATCACAATTTAGCCACAAGGTAGTTACATTAGACGGGATTGGGGAGCTCTTGTTATCAGTCCAATTGTGCTTTCTGTTCTGGTCCAGACTTCCCTGCTTCACTAAGTGGCCTAAGAAACATCACCAGGATTCTAACTACCAGCATCTGACTCGAGTTTGTGCGTCCACTGTCATGTACCCTTCAGGGGGTGTAACTGAGATTGTGGTGTTCTTACATTGTGGGCAGAAATCTGATGCTGAAAATCATCTGATCCTAAGGATCTAATTACATGCCTGAGATAGTCCTTTGCCAATTTTAGCCCCAATGAAATGTTTTGGTGTGAGTGTGTGTGTGTGGGGGGGGTATCCACCTGGTTCAAAAGGATGGGGACCAGGGTTTTCTTTTTTTCCTTTGTTTGAGACTATGTGTCTGCCCAATACAGTTGGGGAAAGGGAGCCCATTTCTGTGCAGTCCATCCTCCTTCCAGGCTGACATACTGTTCCTACCCTCTCCTTTCCCTCCGTCCCTCTCCCTTGGCAGTCCTCTGAGGCTTTCATCCCTAATTTGATTGTTGTAGCTGACACTGTCAATCCGAAATCCAGTAGCACATCTAACGCTGGCTGGACAAGAGGAATGTATGGGGAGTAGAGGGGGAGGCAAATTCATCTTGAGAATAGCTTTATGTAAATCGATCCTCTGGCGAAAGCTGGAGCCAAGCATTTGCTGATTAATTGGAGAAGCGTCCTTGTTCCTGTGTCTTCTTTAGAGAGATGGCCCAAATTGAGTCCCCTCTTCTTCACAAAGACATTCCCATGCCAAAAAGCTTTTGCAATTAGGAGATGAAACCTTGCGAGCAGGGGGGTGGAGGTAGCAGGGGTTGGGGGGAGCGTTTATGGAATTGTTCTGAAATGAAGTATGTGCATTAGGGCTGCTTCATGATTAATTGCTGACCTGGGCACCTTCATTTGCCTCCCAGATGGTGGCCTGATAGCCTAGGTTCTGAGGCAGAATATCTCATAGGTGAAGATCCGCTTGTACAATTAGCAAAAATTAAGGGGGTGGAAAGTGTACCTTCTAACATGTTTTTCTGGTAGATTCCAAATTTCTATTTTCAGTGACCACTTGGGCCCATTTCTGTTGGCATCAGGAAAGACAGAGTGTCTGTGATTGACTCAATCTCTTTTCTCTGCTTACTGCCTCTGAAAAAGAAAGCTCCAGCAGAATGCCAGATCATCCATCAAAGTGGTCCTTTAACCCAGGGTGCTGTTAAATCTGACCTTACCCAAAAGCTCAAGGCAAATTAAGGACTTAGGCACATGTAGAAGTGAGTTTGGATCTAGAGTGATCGCTTGTTTGCTAATCCTTGTGCTGACTGAAGGTCAAGCTTATATGGAAACATGGTCATTGCCATAGGCTCCTTCATTAAATTATTAGTTTCACGTGGTTAGAAACTTTTGTTGAGCACAAGCCCTGACACCCTGCTTAAAAAATATTTGTTGAATGGATTAAAAATAAGCGAAAATGATTTCATGTCATTGCCTGGTTCATGGATGATCGAGGATAAATCTCAAGCTATGGAGATTTTCCCCCCAAGTCCAGTTTGTCCCTTTAAAGAGCTCTGCCCCTGTTCCCCCACCCTTCTATCTCTGCCTTGCTGGTGCAGTACGGTGACTGAGAACTAATGTCACTAGAACAGGCTTGTGTTCTAAGGAGCTACTGATAAAGTCTCTAACTGAGAAGGGTTTAGTGAGCTACACTGAAGCGTGGAAATGAGCAGGTACCTGGGAAGGGAGCCTAAGCAAATAATTTGGTTTTTTGGAATAGAGTTTAAACCTGGTCTGAGAGGACACAAAAATTTTGGAAAATGAATTCAGTCCAGAAAAGGGCTGTGTGCTGACAAAGACACATCTCCCAGAACATCCCCCCCGCCTCTCCCCATTTCTGAATTCTGGCACCCATTGGGACTAGGATAATAGAGATAATCAAACTCCGGGGACAGAAGGAGACACTTTTAGCATCCAGCTATATAGGAGATGTCAGAAGGGGATGACTGGCAGTGAGACAGTTTTGATTATCTTTGTGATAATTTGCTCTGTGATCACTCTCCTTTCTGCCAAAGGGTCTAAGAGATGTGGAAACCCGCATGGAGCCTGAGGATTAAGAAGTCCAACTGGGGAAGGTGGGAAGCAGAGAGGCAGGCCGATGGGCTAAGGCGCTGTCATTTAGGAGTAGGTGAAGCCATTTCCTGATTTCTATCCCTGTAACGTTCAATGTTCAACTTGGTCATGAAGAAAGGATCCTTTCAATACTTCTCTGGGTACCCTGTGTGCACCTGACCCTAGAGTAACGTTTTATGGACTGAGCAACTCCTCCTTCCTCCACTGGAGGATATTCCACTGGGCCTCCTCCTCTGCCATCTGTTCATTTTCACTGAAGAAACGTGAGCACCTAGGGGCAGGGGGGTGGTGCATGGGGAGGGTTACGCCTCAGGCTTTGGCTGCCCAGAGGCTGGAGTCTGGAACCAGTGCGCGGCTCAAGGAAATGGGGCTTGTATATGCCTGTTCTTTCTTGTAACTCTTCAGAACCCCATTAAATAAGTGAAACCTCAGGGATGAAGGTGAGATGCTATCCTGGGGCCATCCGCTGATAAAATCAATGAGGCCTCAGAAAGGCTCAAAATTATCTTCTACCCAAGCAGGAAAGCAGTTCAGCAAGAGCTCAGCACCCTGAGCTGCAAGGCCAGCTTCTCGAAGCCCAGTGTTGGATGAAGCATATAGCAGCTAAAGCCATTAAGCTATGTTAATACCATAGTACGACATTTCTCCCCATGACCCCCTGTACTATTTATTGTTCCATTCAAAACAATTACAGCTACTGCTAATAACTCACACCTGTGGATGTCCTGGTATCGACTCAGGCGGAATAGATGCTGTTTTCTTGCTTATTTATGTAAAAATGGATGCACTTCAATAGGCTGGCACTAAGTTTGAAGTTAACACTAAGGTTTAATCCCAGACCGGCTTCTGGCCATTTAGCTTGAAAGGCAGGCGACGAGGGGTGCGCGCTGGGAGAACCCCGTGAACCGCAGAGAGGCAAGTAAGCAGTGATGAATGTGGGGCTGCTTCAACGGGTCTGATGCCCAATACAACAAACTCCCCTGTCCAGGGCAAAGAGGGTAGGACCTCCACGGCAGGAGGTGGGGGCAGAGAGGAGGGATAGAGGGGCGACTCCTTCTGAAATGCCTCCCTTGCCTCTCTGTCCATTAACTACAGCCTGAGCCATACTCTGCCTGGTAACTTAACTCCCTTCCTTTCATAACTGGCCCCAGAGGTCCTGCCTATGGTCAGGATTCCAGGAGACAGTGAGGCACACCATTGGAAGCATGGCTCAGGAGCCCAGAGAACCTTGGTGTGAATTCAGATTTGGCCTCTTGCTAGCTATGTGGCTTTGTATGAGTAGATCACCCTGTCTGAGCCTCAGTTTCCTCATCTGTAAAACAGGGACAACGAAAATACTCACGTCAGGGAATTATTATCAAATGGCTAATCAATTTAGAGCTGTAGGTTACCTGGCTGATAATAAGCACTTAATAAATACCAGTTATTATGAGTGCTGTATCTATGCAAGTCTGCGTTCAAACACTATGAGTAGATGACAAGAAAATCCCCACACATTCCTTGTCCTAGAGAACATTACATCAGAGCTCAAACTGTAAAGCAGCAACTCCCAGTCAAATTTAATACCAAAGACAGCGATACTTGGATTCTACTCAGCTTGCTGTGCCTCAAAGCTTCTCTGGGTCCTGCAGGGAGACCTGACCTCATGGATTCTACCAGGCTCACCCTGGGATGGCTGGTCAAGATGGATGGTCACAGAGTTAAAGCCCCACAGCTCTCTGTACACCCCCTCGGAAGCTGGCTGGAGCCTGCGGATTCAGCAGCCACTGCTGTGCGGAGAAGTCAGCAGGGGGTGCCGCAAAGAGGATGGATGAGGAGGAGGGCTAGAGGCAGCTGGTGGGACCACTGGTAGGAGAGAGCTGGAGGATCCAGTTGGGCAGGGTTTAGACGGGGGAGAGGAGGGGAGTGGCCTCAACCCTAATGCGGGCTCTGGGCTGAGGGCAGGATGGTGACCAGCTGCCTCCGCACAGACTCAGGACAAGTCAAAGTAGCCCTCCACCTTCCGAAGGAAGCTGGGGAACGTGAGCTTGCTGGGGGTCCAGAGCCATGCAGGAAACAGCCACAAGAGGAGAGGCTGAGATCACTCAAAATGGGAAGGTGAGTTGAATTTGCTACTAAAGCAAATTCCCTGGCTGTCCTTCCTACCCTGTTAAAACTGTCTTGTGGCTTACATTTCAAAGCAAGGTCATCATTAATAAGGTGACTATAGTGTACCCATGGAGTTAGGTGCTATGGGTCAAAGCTAAGAAAATGAGAAGACAGAGTCTGTGGGAGAGGACAAAAGGGGACAGCAAGTATGACATCACCTCTCAGGAAATGAAAGTCACCTCTGCAGACAGACCCAGCTGTTCAAGGCAAGATATACTGGGCCTCTGTCCTCTCTCCTATCCCCAAACCCACCCTGGAGGCTGCTCCAGGAGGGAGGGGAAGGAATCAGAAAGTCGGCCTCTGCGTATGGAAGGGCTGAGTCTGTGATCTTCTTTAAAGTCAGCTGTGGATGGGTGGGAGAACCCAAGCAGAGAGGGACAGAGATACACAGAGAAATAGATGAGATTGAAAGATAGAGATGGAGATAGAGAGAGAACAATAGAGAAAGAGAAAGGGGAAAAACAGGCAGGGACACAAAAACAAAGAGGAAGGGAGGCTGACAGTGAGACAGAATGAGAAAACAAAAGGAAAAACAAAAGTCAGAGAGAAACACACATGCACAGAAACAGTGATTTTCCCGAAGAGATCGTGAAAGGCAGAGATGCAGAGAGAGAGAGAGAGAAGCACAGATGTGAGGCAAAGGACACGGGGTGGAGACAGGTGCAAACACACAGAAAGAGCCAGGCTGGGAGAACGAGGGGCAGAGGATAGCAAGAGGCATAGGATCAGGTGGACGCTCTGCAGATTCCTCTCGACAGATCCTCAGCGTCTAGGCTTTCTCAGGATAAGGGGACCAAGAAAGGGAGGGGATCCAAGGTCTCTCTTACATTGGACATGGGAGGCTGCGCTGGAAACAAGGAAGTGTCGTCCTCACTGCCTGGACCCTGCACTGAACTCAGGCCTCCGCCCCCTCCGGAGCCTTGTCCACAGAGAGCAGCACCCCCCCTCTCCCCCAAGGAGGAGAGCTACCTAGGGGAAGGTGCTAGGACCTAGGGGAAGGTCCCTCGGGCCTTCACCCAAGCTCCCATCTCTAAGGAACGGCTCCAGTCCCTGCCTCCCTCAGCTCCAGAAGGCAGGCACAAGAGGTTTTGGCAGAGGAAACTTGTGGAGGTTTCAAACTTTTTATATTATGAAGCAAGTTTTTAAAAGCTCCATAAAATTTCAAGGCACATACTTAATGTTCAAATGGCAGAATATATTGATCCCTGCCCATCCTCTAGTATCTTAAGTTTACCCAGAGGACCATTTTATTTAATTAACTTGGTGCTTTATTAATATAAATATTCTCCTATTGATCCTAAGAGGGCCTGACAGGCTCTCAGGCTGGGGATACATCACCGTCCCTCTGAGCAGCGCCACTTAGAGGAGTAGCTGGTTCAGAATCAAGAGAGTGGCCGGAAGTGGTCCCCTGGGACGTCAGGCACTGATGAATCTATAGCAGTTTTTATGGAGGGAGACTTTTTTTTTTTTTTTTTAAGTTCCAGCTCCTCGATTCTTTTAAAGCAGAAAGCATATGGAAATGAGATATGAAAATGGTCTTGGCTTACATGTATCAATTAAGCATGTCAATACTTTAATTAAATCACTCGACCTAATGAGATTTATACCAATGAATATGTTTTATAGTTATAATAGCTTTTCTGGCCACTGTTCAAAACGTCAAATAAATTGTAAAAAGAGGATTAAAAAAAGACATAATTGACGTTCTGAACTGAGGCCAGTTTTCTTTTTCCTTCCTTTCTTTCCCCTTTATTCATGAGATTTTGGACAATATGTATAAAGTAATGGACCCTATAATGGATTGGTTTTTTTAAGAGTCTTTTTCATTTTTCAATTCTAATCCTTCTTATCAACTTTTCTAAGCCTCAGCTCACTGAACCTGCGAACGCCCTCACTTTCTTCTGGTCCTTTGGAGCTTGCTTTTTTAGTCATCTGCAGCTGGAACCCCCCAGTACACCCACAGAGAGGGGCACACGCCCTCTGCCCTGACAAAGAGAACCCCAAAGAGGGCAAAAGTTAAAAGGCATCATGACTGAGAAGGCTGTTACCAGAACATCAAAATATCTGGGTAAACCTATTCTAAATCTCTTATGTAAAAGCCAGGCTAAAAGCCTATCTTCTCTAACTAAATAATGTGGCAAAGGAGGCCAAGATTCTCGCTTCTCTCTTCTTAAGCTCTTTTGGTCTCAGCTTTTCTAATCAATTTATTTCTGTATGTAACTGTAGTCCTGTAGTCTCTGTCCCCAAAGATAGAAAATAAAGAGAAGGCCTTCTAGACAAGTACAAACGTATACAAAACGTGAAGGCGAGCCAGTTAAGCGATAGGGAACATCTGTAATGCTGTAGTGGGGTCCTCCCAGTACGTCCCAGGCAGAACGAGCAAAGCTGGGAGTACTATGATGTAGGTTTGGAGTTACTATCTGAAACTGGGATTGCAAGAAAGAAAAGAAAAGAAATAGAAATGATTCTGGGGGCACTGATCTGAAATACACAAGTCCTGAAACCTCAGCCAGGCCATTGGGTTGAACGCTGCCCTAAATAAAGCAGAATGACAAGAAGCAGGAAGTGGGTGTCCCTCAAATATTTGTGCTCTCTGGTTCCCCTTAGGCTCTGGTGCATGGGGGCTGTATCCGTGCCCCCCCCATTCACAGCTGACCCCCTGCCAGTTCCTGGGGAAGGGTGGCACCAAACAGAGGCTCCAGAGAGAAGCAAGAACCAGCTAGTCCTCCCAGTTTGCTTTCCTTTGCTGACATGATCTGGCCAACATTAGGGAAAAGGACCAAACACCCCAACCATCATCGGATATTATTCAGAATGAAGCATCATGGCACAGAATCTGTGATTTGCAACAAATTTTAGAGCTAGAAGATTGAAACTTCCGGGTTTACAGATGGCAAACTGAAGCCCCAAGAGAGAAAGGACCTGTCCAACATCATACAGCCTAGGGCCAGAATGCAGGACCCTGATTTTGTGGAGAAGACTTCTGCCCTCCACAAGTACTGTTTCTGTTTTATATAAAAAGGGTGGGATGTCAGGGAGGTCTGGGTGCAGTAGTTATCATTTCCCTGGTTGCTGGGGAGCACCTGGCTGATCCAGCTAACTGGGCAGGTACACTCTTTCCTCTGTTATTTCTCTGCAACATGTGAACAGCCCTCCTGATGCTCTGCCTGCATTTAAAATGGGTAGTCTTTCTAGATTCATCTACCCATCAAACGTTTATTGAGCATCTACTACATGTTAGTCACAGGGGATAGGTGATGGCCAGGATCTTTGTTCATGGAGTTTATAGAATTATAGGGAAGATAAACATAAGCAAACAACTGTACAGATGAGCATTTATAATTCAGTTAGATGCCTGCATGATAGGAACATGTATAATAGGAGAGCTCAGCCCATGCTAGGCAGCCGGTGGAAGAGTGAAGCTCGAATGGACGAGTAGGAATCATGCAAGGGAAATGGTGGGGTTGGTGCACTGGTTCTCAAAGTGCAGTCTCTGGACCAGCAGCATTAGTATCAGCTGGAAACCTATTAGAAATGCAGATTCTCAGATGCAACCTTAGACAGTCTAAATTGAAAACTCTGGGGGTATGAAAAATCCACTTGGGTGTTTCTTTCCCTGAGGAAATAAATGTTATTTTTTGGTAGAAATTTAAAAACGGACACAAAAGTAGAGAGAATAGTATAATAAACCTCAACTTGAGCAAGTATCAATATTGTGCTAATTTCATTTCATCCATCCCCACTCCTTCCTTCCACATACACACTTTTTTTTTTCTTTCTGGAGTAGTTTAAGAGCAAATCTCAGACATCATCTCATTTTATACACACACATATATATTTGTGTGTGTATATATATTCCAGTATGCCATTCTAATCAATAAAGACTTTAAATTTAACCACTGGGCATTATTATACCTAATAAAATGAACAGTAAGTCTGTAGTCAAGATTTAAACACTGCCTCTGGGCCACCTGAGTTTTAAAGAAGGCTTCGGGTGATGCTGACATCACCAGAACCAGTGGTGTAGAGTGTGCCGGGGGGGGGGGGGGAGGACAGCGTGGTTTGAGGAGCAGACCAAGGTTGAGAGTGGCCAGAATGGGGCGAGGGGAGAGTGTGGCCGAGCGGAAGATGGTGGGGAAGACAGGAGGTGATAGCGGACGGGATCAGGGCTGGACATGATCTCAGGACAAGAAGAGCCACTGGAGGTACTAAGCAGGGGAAGGGAAGTTCTTTACTGAATGTTGATGAGACTCTTGAAACAAAACCAGCAGACCAACAGGAATAGGTCTTCCTTATGATCTTTTATTAAAAAATAACTGATATTTTAATGCATTCACATTTACATGTGGATTTTCACATAAAAAGCCACAGACGGTCACTGTGTCACCCTAGACTTCCTCCTCATTCAGCTCCGCAGTGAGGAACAAGCCCTAGTCTGCACACTCTGAAGGTGGGGGGCGGGGCGCGGACGGCGGCAGATGGATGGAGAAAGAACTCAAAAGCAGCTGGGTTCCCTGGGGTGTGAACCTGGTGCCCCCAGAAACCCAGAGTTCTGGCTTCAGCAGGTTTACCCTGCTAGGGCTTTAGTTGTTTTTGCATTTTCTGATGGGTCATAAACCTACTTCACCTCAGCACTTCATTGGGGCGGGGGGCGGGGGAGGGCGTCTGGATCCTGTTCTCCAGACCAGAGGGACTGAGCCTTCACCCCATAATTTCAATGTCACAGAAAGCTAGGGTGGCACCCTCAGATCCCTTGCTCTTTGTTCTAGCTGCCCAGGCAAAAAGGTGGCCCTTGTGGCGGGCATGGAATGAATGACTTGGGGGTCCCAGGGCACTTGGGTCATCCCTGCTGTGCTGTGCGGGCTGGAGCACAGTGCCCTCTGGCTGGTCCTCCTCAAGGTCCCCACCCACCCCCTCCCCTTTCCACCTCTTGTCATTGCCCCCGACCCCCACCTCTACTATCTATCCCTCCCTACTCCCTGTAAATATCAGAGAGTCACCGTGGTGCCTTCCAGCATGTTTTAAACCAGTTCAGTGGGTTTTAGGCCGCTATTTACATGCAGAATTATTTTGTCCAGTGGGTGTTTCCAATAGAATCCTGATGTACAAAACAGATCACATTGGAGCTTCTCTCGCCGAGGTGGCGAGGTGACAGGGGAACCAGGCTTTGCCACACCCCCAGTAACCTAGGGTGCTTTGACAGATTTTGAGCATCACCAACTGCTTCCGAGGAAGCTGAGGCACAAAGGTCAATGTTTTGTCTGAGCGCTCAGCAGAGAAGACTAAAGCCCTCTTGCCTGCCGTACCTGCTTCTAGTGCTCTGACCCTCTCGTGCCATTTCCAGAAGCTTACGAATGTTCAGAGTCAGGGAGAGCATACTCCATGAAGACTCACAGTTTGACCTCATCTGAACTTGTTTATAGTTAACAGGCTTGGGGACCACACATTCTAGATAAGAAAAAAACACATTTCACTTCCCTCCAGGCCTGTCCTGCTAGGCTTGCCTGGGGTAGGAGACTAGCTGAGAAGCTGAATGGTGAGGGGAAAAACCCCAAATAGCCCGATTCTCCATTCCTGCTAATCAGTCTCTGTGTATTCACAGCAGCGAATCAGAGCTCCCCTCAGAGAGGAAGCTATGAAACTTTAAATGTTCTGACTCTTATTTCCCCTGTGGGGCTAATCCAGAAAACTTTACTTTAGAAATAGTAACAGTGATAAAAATACCTTGCACATGCTTAACTAGCCCTTATCATGTTCCTGGTATTCTTCTAAGCATTTTGGCATAGGTTTCAAATTTCTCTTTCCTATCAGGAGAACACAGGAAAAACTCCCAGACATCACTGCAAAATGCTAATTCCAGCTTTGGGGGCAGGCATAATGGCAGGAGGGTGAATTGCTATGGAGATAATACAAGCTGATGGACACATGTGCATAATTAGAGGCGCCCATAACGAAACGGGTCATATCCCTGGTCTCCGGGGGAGGGCAGTTCCTCTGTGCCATAGTGTTGGCAGCGCAAGGGTGCCCTGGGCTGGCACAGAAGTTCTATATAATCCTGGGGTTCCTCAGTGTTATAATCTCACAACCTTCTTTAAAGAGAGAGATTTCCAAATTCTGCCCTCCAACAGGGATGTGGCCATAAAGCACCACGAGATACTAGGAGTCCTAGCTTAAGTCTGCACTTACATGCAGAGAGACCAACACTTCATGAGGACCTACTGTGTGTCCACTTCCACTTTAAAAACAATGCTGAGGTGGGCACCTGGGTGGCTCAGTTGGTTAAGTGACTGCCTTCAGCTCAGGTCATGATCCTGGGGTCCTAGGATCGAGCCCCACATCGGGCTCCCCTTGCTCTGCAGGGAGCCTGCTTCTCCCTCTCCCTCTCCCTGCCACTCCCCCTGCTTGTGTGTGCGCACTCTCTCTGTGTCAAATAAATAAATAATAATAAAAAAAAAAGAAAAAAAGAAAGACATGGATCGGAATTTATTAAAAAACAAAACAAAACAATGCTGGGGCAATTACCACTGTTGTAATTTTACACGTAAGGAGACCACAGTACAAATACTACCATAGTACAATACTACTCCAGAGCCATGTCCTGCCTTTGCAAAACCCCAGTGGTTACTTGGAGGAGCTCAGTTCATCACATCCATTCTGTACCCCCACTTCTCCTTGATATCACCCACTTAGAGTGGAGGACAGACTTCAGTACCCATGCACACAGAGATGAGGTCTAGACTTTTGACTTGGAAAGAAGATGGTATTTTCCTGGTTTAATATTGCCAAATATTCAGGAGTTAAATACTATTTTATTTCAACATCTTTCATTTATTGGGGTCACACTAAAACTTTAGCATTAATGAGGGGATGGGGCTATGACAGAGTTTGAAGAGGCAGTCTTTTTTTGAGAAGAGTTTAACGGACAGTCCACATCATGTAGATAAACTCGTGCATGGAAGCTGGTTTCTGAGTAAGTTCTGGGTTCTGGGTTGAGGTTTGAGTATTAGGCAGCAAAGCATTAAGAGGGGATGAGAGGTAAAGAAATACAAGGTCCTGTGAGGACTCAGTGGACGTGCTGGAAACAGCAAGCCCGGAACCCTAATTATTTATCAGCAAGTCCTAAATTCTGCCCCATATCGCTCAGAGTCTGCAGAAATGAGGTTAGCAGTGTCTTTTCTCATAAGGAAAATATCACATTCCCCTCCCCACCTTCCCTCTATATTTTAATGTTCAAGAAATAGAAAAGAATGAAAAAAAATATCTTAACATACTATACCATGCTATTACACTTAAAAATACAGAAAGGATTAAAACTGCCAGACCACATTAAAACTAACAACTGGTTTGGTGCGACCCCCCTCATTGCCTTGGCGCTGTCCATTGGCTGCAGAAATAAAGAAACAGCACAGGCAATTTATTGAGAGTTATTCTCAAATGAATTGCATTTGCTGAGAAGAGCACATTTAGCATTTGGTGATTCATATGTGGGAAACATTATTGCTCTGGAAAAGAGCTTTAGAATAAGTGAGATTTAGAGCCCATGGGGATAAAAAATCCCTGGAGAGTTTAAGTTTAATTAAAAAAAAAAGCATGCATTCATTATGTATCTGTGCATGAGTATGGGTTTGGATGCAAGTGCATTAGAAAAGTTCTGCCTAGATCCCAAATGGTGCTCTCTCCAGTGAGGAGTGGGATTGGGAGATAAGGGTTAAGGAGAATAATCTATATCTTTTTCAATAAAAAAAAAAAAATAGAGGAAAAGAAAAATATATGACCCAAACCATATACTTTATAACTTTTGATATTTCTGTATTGTAATTTTTACAAGTAAAGCATTCATAGGCTATTTGTGTGTACTTGAAAGTTAAAAGGAAAGTGAGTGATTATACTTTCAGAGCCCCCTCTTACTGTCCCTGGGAGCAAGGGAGGGATTTTTTTTTTTTATACTTTCTCACCAAGTATTTTAAACCTCTGTGCTCCAAGCGGCTGAAGCCAGGCCCTCTGCTCTACCGAGCCCCGTGTCCTCGCAGAACTACGGTGTGAGGATGCAGCCTGGTGCTAGGATCTCACACTGAAAGGGGGAAATCACTGAACACAACTGCCCGCTGTCCTTTTCTTCATCTCTGTTGCTGGTTTATCGAAGTGCAAATTTACCTACAGCTTCCCAGTTAGAAGACCTGTTCTTCTTTCCTACAAACCTGTATCCCGGCATGCGTAGTATTCTTCCTTTGAATTACTCTTCTCTTGGATAGGTAACAGAAAAGATATCCTGAATATTTTGTTAATGAGAAGGCCAGTTATGCAGCAGTGTTCAAGTATGATCACGTATATGGCAAAGGCTGGGAAGGCAGTGTGCAAAAATATTAAATACCATCGATTGTGAGTTCTGGGTTGCAACAAAATGAGTGACCTTCCTCCCTTCCTTCCTCCCTTCCTTCCTTCCGATTGGTCATGTCCAATTTTTCTCTACTGCCTTCAATGATGGCATTATATGTAAAATAAAGAAACTTACTGTTTCCTTAGAGTAACACGCAAAGACATTTTTGAAAATATAGGAAGGTAGAAGCAATTACCTATAATACTTCTACTCAACCACGGAAAACTTTTTTTTTTTTTTTTGAAGATTTTGTTTATTTATTTGACAGAGAGACACAGCGAGAGCAGGAACACAAGCAGGGGGAGTGGGAGAGGGAGAAGCAGGCTTCCTGTTGAGCAGGGAGCCCGATGAGGGGCCCGATCCCAGGACCCTGGGATCATGACCTGAGCCGAAGCAGACGCTTAACGACTGAGCCACCCAGGCGCCCCAAACATTTTCTTTCTTTCAGTCTCCTATAGATACATTTGTGTGTACACATATGCTTGTAAATAAATACATAAATATACATATTTTTAGAGCGACAGAAGGAGGGAGAAAGGTTTGGCTTTAGGCTTTTATTTCTTCACTTAATATCACAACCTGGGTGGCCATATACAAGGGTGAGAGGAAAACTTTTCATTGTATGCCTTTTGAATCTTTCGAATTTCAAACCATTTGAATTGCCTATTTTGAAGTAGATTAAAATATAATTTCTTATTGTAGTAAGCATTTCCTATGCTATTGCATTTATATGTTCATCTTTTTGAGTGGCTGCGTTATATTCCTTACAAACATGCTGGAAGAGATAGATGGTGACCAGATCAGTCACATCGGTGACAGTCAAGTCACCTCTTCCTCCCAACCTCTCACCCTTGCCCAAACTCTTCCCCTTATCTGCCCAAGTAGCATGCAGCCCACGGCTGGCCTGCAGAGGACTAAGGGCAGGTTTCCAGCAGAGCTGATGTCACTCTATGGGAATGAATCGTGATGTCAAGCAGCATGAGTGGTGGAGAGGGCAGGAGATTGTGAAGAGTCTAAATTAATAGCATCTCCAATTCCCAGACTTTTCATGGACCACACTGCTAAGCCAAGAAGGGACACAGTGCTATGGATGGATTGTTCCTAAGGTGGCTCCAGAGACTTCTTCCTCTTAGGGCAAGTATAATCCTTCCTTTTAGAACACGTATAACCAGGGTAACAAACTGCACAAGGAAACAAAGGATCTGCACTTAAAAAAAAAAGTAATCGTGAAGACCAGCAAACATGGCTTATTACAGATTTTCCTTGGCCTGAAATAACATAAAAAAGCAGACCGGATAATAAAGTTCACTGCAATTCTTCCAAACCTGATTACCTTATTTCATAAAGAACGATAAAGGTATTCAAGCTCTATTTCAACTAAAAATGCCTCCCATGTAAGACCTATGGAGGACCTGCAATCATTTCGTACTTACACAGAGGCACACACTTCACGAACCCTGTGCGACGCTCGTAACATCTACCTAACCCCGACCTTGACTTGCAGCTCCCTGGAAATCACATCGGGGTACCCGCCCAGTGCTTGCATTTTCTCCCAACATGCTCAAGGGCTTTTCTATGCAAACTTGTATCAGACACACAGATGTCTGTCCTCCAGTCACAATCCGTCCTGCCCGTGTGTAGATGTGAATAAGCAGCACCTAAAACAGCAAGGGATAATCCCCGAGCTGTTCTCCCACAGAGGACCAATATTTAGGGCACAGTTTTAGTTCTTGTGGAGTCCTCCTTTGTCTACAGATGGTGCAAATTGGTGTTTGATTTGGCTTGTATACTCTTAAAAAAAAATCTGAGCCAACATTTTAAAAATGGGAAATTTATATAAACATCTGAATTTGTGGCTACTCTTGAAAACTCCAAGTATCCATCGACTTAGGCTCTCTCTTCCGTGGCATAAAGCTCGGCGGTAGCTGCCGTCTGTGGAAGATGCAGGCAATTTTTATCTTGAGGTCGGTTTTGTCCACAGAAGTCCCTGTTGCCTCCTAACATTAGGTCCCTGTGTCCACTGCCATTTGTCATTGGGCTTGCATTGTTGTTTTTCTCATCATAGAAAAATAATTTTATTATGCCTGCCCGCTTCACTCAATTATTTTACTTGAAGGCATTTGAGTTGTAATCCCTGGCCTGGAGTTCTGAGAATATGGCCTGAAGATTTATTTAGGCATTACAGAAAGAGACACAAAAAACAAAACAATGCCTTCCTCTGCACTGTGGCGGTCCCCCTAACTCAGCTCCTCCTTGCATCAAAAACGGGTTTTTGGTTTGAGCACGTTCTAAGGCATTGTAGTTCACGGTCCACTGAGCCAAGACACTGGACCTGTCTACCTAGACTTGGCCATACTCTCCCGTTGTCTCCCAAAAGAAGTCCTGCCTCCCCCCTTTGCGCTATGTGCTTTAAATCCATTAACTTAATTTGTTACAAATGTGCTGCATTCCCTTTCTTGTTAAACACGGACAGATAGGTACATGATTTCAAAGCTGAGAGAAGCACATAATCAAATGATTTTGTGCAGAACCAAACCATCTGGGATGAAGACAAGCTTCTTAAAATAATTGTTTTCTCCCCTTGATGGTGGATCACAGAATATTTAGCACTTTGACTGATTTGGTCTAGCTACATAGATGAAGTCTGTTTACTTACATAGTAATGAAACTAAAGGTTCAATGTAACTTACTCTCTCCTGTTATAGAAAAATCAACTTCAAGACTAAAACATTTAAATGAGCAGAATTTTCATTACATTAGCTTGCTCCAATTGTTTCAAGAAATTTTTTTTATCCACAAAGACACACACACACATTTATATAATCACCTATACACATCCGTATGTTTGCACACATACATACATATTTGGCCATGCATCAGTGATGGATTAAACCATCCCATGACACTTGCAAAGTTAGATGGTAATAACAAGTGGGTCTGTACACTTGATCACAAAGACCTCTGCAAATAGGACCTCTTAAAAAACACAGTTTATGCTTTGTCTTCGTTGGAGCCTTTCCTAGGAGACTGTGAGGGAAGTCACAGCCCCGATCCCTCTATTGTAAAGAAAACACCAATGAAAATCCTAAACTCTGGGAAACAGAGAGTATAGCCTAATGTTTTGCACCAGGTACAAAAGCAAAAAAAAAAGCTGGCTTTAAAATCAAACAGCTTCTCCACTGGTTTGATGAAAGCCAGCCTCCTTTCTCTGCCCTAACTCCCATCTCAGGCTGCTTTTCCAAGACAAATAGTGCACGGTAATTAAATACCAAATGATTAAAAACACTTGTGAGGGAATAATTATTATGTATGTAGCAGATCTATGTATTAGACCGCAGCACGTACGTTTTGAATAATTTATGGGGTATCTGAGCTGTAGTAGCTGTCCTGTTATGGTCCCCCTTTTCTGTACAATCTCCAAATGCTGTTATAACTAGTGCACGTGGGAGAACAGCTGCCTTGTGGATTTAAACTTATTTTCTCTCACTTACCATTAGCTCCCAATGAGTATGCTTTTAATGAAGAGTCTGATTAAAAATGGGGTTTTGCAAAATGTAAATTAAATGCATGGCTTAGGAAATTCTTGAAGCATTCTCACCTCACATAAGTCCTGTTAGCATAATGAAAACATGTACGTGCACCCTGGCAATAAGAAGTGGCCATCATTTAACGGTCCTCTGATTACCTTTCTAAATAACTCCAGCCTGATTTCAGGATAAGGGAGATTTCCGTTAGGTGGCACATTTGTCATCAGGATTACAGCGGGCAAAGCGGCAGTTTAGAGCGTTAGCAGATTCAGATTCACGTCTGGGCCCCATTGCTTTTTTGGAGAAACCTTTTCTTCATTGCATCTTAGCTCTCTTGCCTCACTTAGACGGTCTTAGGAGTTGCTATAATAACGTTTGGAAACCACCGCAAACCTAGCCTGCGTAAATGAGCGCTGGCTGTGCCAGATCACCCTCAGCTTTCTGAGCTGACCTTCACTTGTATGTCACTCCCCTTCATCAAGTGCTTAGGATACCCCAGGTTTTTTCACTTTCTCCCCATTTAACCGACAGGAAAACCAGGGATCTGAGTGGTCAGGGAAGCCACCCACTGCACAGCCAGGAAGTAAAGTAGGAATTAGAGCCAGACCCTCTGGCTTGGAGCCATCTTTACCACGTGCTCGCTATATGTCCCCTCTCGTGAGCCCCTCGCTTCTCCTCCATGTCCGCATGCCCAGGCAGGAATTGGGGTGTGCGTCCCACATGGACTGACCACTGAATGTGCATCAGACCCTACCGTCCCTCTCATGACTCTAGGATAGAGTTTACACACTTTACAGATGAGGGAACTGGGATGTATATACTTGCCGATGGCTCCTCGACAAGTGGCCAAGTTGGGCTGCAAACCCATTTCCCACCAAACCAAAGCCCTTGAACTTTCTGCACGTCTCCCCTAACATGCAGTCATCCTCAGCTCCGTTGCTCTTGTCACATTTACTCTGACCCCAGACTTCCCTCCCCCCTCTCTGTGCCTATCCAGCCTGGATGCATCTATTACTATGCATTTGGCTTTGGGATTTTACCCCAGCCTGCTGGTCTCCTGATAAGAGATTCTCTTCTGTATCCTGAAGCACCCATAGTCCAGAAGCCAGGATGAGCATTTAATTCCAGACTGGCTGTTCTTGTTTGAATCATTTTAGGTCTATCGGTCTTTTCTCCCTAATGTGACAGCAAGCTCCTTACCACTTGCCGGGACCTTCCCTGCTGCACCTTGTTCTGTAGATATTCATGGTTGCCGCTGGTTTGAGAAACACGATTGCCCTTCTGACCAGAAGACCAGATTTAAGCAACTGCACCCATTAATTTTCCCCCAACCCAGCTGCTTTATTTGAATGCTCAAACTTGTTTATAAATTTAATATTTAAAAAATTAATACATGTCCATAAAAAAATCCATAGGAGTATTAAAATAGAAAGTAAAACCAATTATTTTTTCCCTCACTCTGACCTCTAGTCTCTACATCTAAAGATTTTAATATTTTGTGTATCTTTCTTGAAAATGTTTATATATATATATACTACCATTTATACGTATTTAAAATAAGCACAAATAAAATAATATACACACTATTCTACATTTTTCTTTTTTAACTTAATGGTACCTTTTAAACCTCACTGTACATGGTCCATATCTGCACATGCAGCTCTTGCTAACTCTTTTAAATGACCATGTGCTATTCCTTTATATATGGATGTGCCATAAACTATTAACTGGTCCCCTGGTGAAGGCTGCTTCCAGCTTTGTGAGGACAGTGAACTTCAAGGCACATATGTCTTGGAAAATTTTGTGAATGTATCTGTTAGAAAAATTCCTAGCAGTGCAATTGCTGGGTCTTAAAGGGTCTATGCACTTAAAATTTTGATAAATATTGCCCAAGGGGTCTCCAAAGAGGTTGTACTAATCCTATTTATTTTGAGTAGTTCACATAGACTCTGTAGGTCATGGTCCCCAAGGAGGGCCCCGAAGTAGGGCTAATGCTGTAGGCAGCATCAGAATCTGCCCAGGGTTTGGGAAAGATTTAATCACAGTCAGAGAGAACCACAGCGGCAGCAGTACTAAGCTGTCATTTGGATGCAGAAAATGCAGAGCACACACCGAATGGGCTCCTGCTGTATTGTTACTTAGACTTTCTGGGAACAGTCTCCTGGTTCAGAGGATGAGCACAGTGGTCCTCCTGGGAGGGAGAAATCCTAGCTTCTAGTCCCAACTCTGCCCCTCATGGGGCTGTTTCACCCTCAGCCAGGCCCTTCTCTCTGTTTTTTAATTTCTTTATTCCTGACATGAGGTGGACTCAGGGTCACGCACTGAAATACAGGGAGGAGGCAGAGAACCTAACTCTGGCTGGATGCAGAGGGCCTCCAACAGAGGAGCAGACATCCCGTATAAGGACCGAGCCAAACTCTCCTCCAGAGGACTCCGGGGTGGTGGGGGGTGAACATGTCAGCCTACTGTTGCTCGAGCCCCCAGGTTCCCATGGGAATCCAGAAATACAGAGTTTTATGCAAAATTTCTAGATTTCTTTTTCTAGATTTTTAAATGCTGGAAACTTAAAATTCAAAATCCTACTTGATATTTAATATACAAAAATCCATAAGTTCACAGTAATACTCAAAGAGAAAGTAAAAAAAAAAAAAAATCCTTTGTCACCACTCTACAGCTCTTTATTCTGAAAACTGGTTAGTTACAGAGAAGGAATCAAGCATTTATCTGGTCTTTCCTATAGGAACTGTGTTTCAGGGCAACCAACTGGTCTAGGTTTCTGAGCTTTTCTTTACACAGAAATTGTAATTAATAGATCTAAATAGAATGGTAGAGAAAATCATTTTGCCACTTAACCTCCAGTTAAATAATTTGGGCAACAGTCATCAATGAATGTTAAATCATTAAGTTAAAGACTGATTCAGGGTGCTAAATACTTGGTCACAGATTATTGCTGGTTATGAGGGTGGAAAAACACCTTTTAAAAAAAGATTTATTTATTTGAGAGAGAGAGCGTGAGCAAGGGAGCAGGGAGAGGGGCAGAGGGAGAGGGACAGAGGGACAGAGGGAGAATCCTCAAACAGATTCCCCGCTGAACGCAGAGTCCAAGCAGGGCTTTATCCCACAACCTGAGATCATGACCTGAGCCAAAATCAAGGGTCAGACTCTTAACCAACTGAGCCACCCAGGTGCCCCAAAAAACACCTTTAAAGAGAGGGATCAGATAGTAACCACCTGAATTCATTGATTAATCTTAGCATGAGAGCAAGAACACAAAGGTTAGGTGCATCCTGATGTGGTACTCTGAAATACAGTGTCACTCATGGAGGCTTCTTGTGAAAAAAAACTTAAACCTGAATCTGAGCCAGCCTAATTAACCAGCTGTTAGAAATATAGGTATAGAGAAACAAGTTAAACTGTAGCTTAGAGGAACCATCAGAAAAATCCAGAAAGTGGGGCATACCTCAGGACCTGGTTTCTTCAATAAGGGCAAGAGAAAAACAGAGGAAGGAACTCTTCCAGATTAAAAGCAGAGAGTAATGTTTTTCACCAGCGCTATTCAAGAGAAATAGAATTCGAGTCACAAATGCCGGCTCCTACAGAATCTCAAATTTTCTAGTAGTCACATTAAAAAAGTAAAAAGAAACACATTAAATATATTTGATATATTTTATTATATCCATGATATCCAAAATATTATAATCTGAAGATACAATTGATATAAGATTATTAGTGAGCTATTTTACATTTGTTTTTGGTACTGTCCTTGAAGTCTGGGGTGCATTTTACACTTAGAACACATCTTAATTTCGACTAGCCACATTTCAAGGCCTTGTAGCCACATGTGGCCAGAGGCTATTGCTAAAAGAGCAGTAACAACTAAATGCAACATTTACACGGTGTTTGGTTTGTAATGTGGAAAACCAGTTGTTAAAAAAAATACTTTTAGAAAAATAGGGGACTTGTCATATGGACTGGATATTGGATGATACTAAGGAATTACTCATTTTTTTTAAACTGTGATAGTGGTGTAGTTTTGGAAGAACATATTTTTACTTTTTAATGAGGCATACTGAAATATTTAGGGATCTGCATATCTGCATTTGAATTCCACTGCTCTGGGAAAGGAGAAGCACGTACAGCAAACAATAAACGCACTCTAACAGGACTTTTCTCCTCTCCCCTGGAAGGCAGGCCCAAGAGAACCTGCAGCCAGGGGAGGCTGTCCCCTGAGAGCCCCGCACGGCAGAGCAGAGCCTGGTTGAGGCAGCGCAGAGCCTGGCCGAGGCAGCAGGACCCAGTGAAGTCAGATCCCAGCTGAATGCAGAGCCAGAGGAGGGGGGCCCCTCCAGGCACCAAGCCCGTCACTTACCGGACTCCGGGCTGGACGCGTCCAGCACTGTCCTTCATTAGCGCTAATGGAATTTCAAGGTCAATGACCAGTCATAAACATCAGCCCTAAATTAAGTGTATCTGAGGCTCCTTGCCCAGAGGATTTTTTTTTTCTTAAAAGCCAAGTTGCTTGGGAGATAGGGGAGTGTCAAAAATACAGTTAACCTTTCAAGATGAAAACATTATCAATTCTATTGATTTAGATCATAACTCGCTTCCACTTAACTCATCAAAAAGGATTGCCAATTTTAGAAATAATGTATTTCTCAGTCTTAGGGAGTTTTTTCTTACCTCCCCATCCTCCTCCCCCATCTCTTTCTCCAGGCAACTTTTCTCTCAAGTCCCCCGGGGACACCTCATACAGGAGATTGACTGGGGTCTGGCTAGATTGCTGACAACACCAAAATGCTGTACACCTCGCCTGTGGTGTTTTGTATTATTGATAGTGTCTTCTCTGCATGTCATTTCTCCCCCTCTCCTTCCAAACAGCTGGGAATAGCCCTGCGATCCTTGTCATACAACATGACTAATATGTTCAGCTTCAGAGGTCCAAAGAAGACAGAAATAAATGAAGGGATCGCTAAATAGGAGTTTTTCTATCCCTCCAGTGGGATGTGAGTAACTAGGAACAGACGGCCCCAAGCATCATTGCATAATCATCATCAGGTTGAGGGCCTGAAAGACTCTAAAAACAATCTGGAATCAACACCTATCTAAGGTCAAGTGGATAGTGAGCTTAGGTTCCAGGGCCAGAGTCAACAGCAACTTCTAGCTAAGTCTTAGTGTTATCACACCTTGAGATTTACAAGCCAGATTTTAGCAGCTCCAAACCCCCTCCTGCTTAGCTCTGTCTGGGGCATTGTGCCTTGGCTCTCCACATCAGCTCGCTTCCTCCCCTACTTCCAAATCTGTGTGTGGCACTGCAGGAAGGGAAAGAACTGGTCCCCTGACAAAAATCACAGTCAAGCTCCCTATTTTTTTTTAAGATTTTATTTATTTATTTGACAGAGAGAGACACAGCGAGAGAGGGAACACACGCAGGGGGAGTGGGAGAGGGAGAAGCAGGCTTCCCACGGAGCAGGGAGCCCGATGTGGGACTCAATCCCAGGACCCTGGGATGATGACCTGAGCCGAAGGCAGACGCTTAACGACTGAGCCACACAGGCACCCCCCCCCCATTTGTTTTTTATTGATACTCCATGCTGAAGAATTCCAACCAGAACTCCAAACAAGGCACCTCTTGCTGCAGACACTAACGACAGGTGTTTTTTTTTTTTTAACAAAATTCTGTCTGTATTGAAGAAAGATGGACATAGCCCTTCCACCGTGCCCCTGTGGCTCCTCACCAGCCTTCTCACTAAATCCCAGGGTCTGTTGTAATGTCTCCTGCTTCCCATCAAAAAGAGAAAAATCCGGTATTGCTTTTATGTCCGTATTATCTCTAGAAGCATACATACCCTCCAATATGGAAGGTTTCGGTGTGTGAAAATCTAATTCCTCTTTAGAGAAGCCAAGAAAACCTGTGTGGTGTTATTGTGTAATTCTTTTCTCCCCAGGCTGAAAGGGTTAGTTTTATCAAGCTAATGCAATCTTCTCTCCCAAGACATACTAACTCTGACTTTAAACAATCTGTGAATAAATAGCTCAGCCTTCCCCCAAGTCTCTTTCCATTCATCTCAGCTGAGGAATGAGGGAATATGGATTATCATTTTGATTACAAATATATTTCTATCTAGAGGAAGATCTACAAAGGGCTAAAGTCACCTCTATAAATTTAAACAGTCTCCAGTTAGCCCTGAAGAGTTAACCCCCCCTTTTTTTTAAACATCCTGGTCCTTCAAAGATGTTATATTAGATAGATGTCACATTGATATAATAAACAGCAATGCCAAATCTACTGAATTAAAGGAAAAGAGAACCACATGCTGAGATTTTCAGATGAAATCAGGTAATGACAGGGAAGAAAAATGAAGCCGCATTTAAAAACGGCTTGAGAGTCCAAAATTCAAGGTGTGGAGAGACTCATAGCAGGAGAAATCTCAACTGTGCACTGCATTCATCTTACATATATATGCATTTCTGCCTGGTGTTCTGACTTGGGTAAAAGAAAAAGAAAATGAGATTTAGAGGGTCCCTGGGGCTAGTAATACTTGGGTAAAGGAAGTTCGTATATCAGTTGTCATTGAGGCCCCAGCCACGTTGTCAACGGCTGCACTAAGGTGAGGGTTTTTAGAAGATATTTTATAAGAGGTTTGTGAACCCGATTTGTGTTTCCAACAACTTCCTTGCACTTGCCATTAATTATAGTCAGGTGGAAGAATCCAGCTCTCAGCGGTTTGGATCCACGGACAGACGTGTGTGGCTCGGTTACGGCCAGCCCAAGCATCGATGTGATGCAGCCGTGCAGCATCGAGGCCTGGATGGGGGGGATGTTCTTCCTAAAGCGCTTTAGAAAAGATGACGTCATAGCCTCATTGCATTCAAGGTGATACAGGGATGGCAAAACTCTTTTTGTCTAGCTCAAAGAACCCTGGCTTTAATTTGTGCCCATTTCTTCTTAAAAATGTTCCGCCCCAGCCATTCCACTTCTAGAGATTTATCCTATAAATATCCTCAGAGTCACGTACAGAGATAGACACAGAAGGATGTTTACTACCACACGGCCTTAGCGATGCTAGAAACAACTTAAATCTCTATCGATGGTTGCCCGGTTAATGTTAAACTACATTCTAGTGCATCTAGACAAGAGAATACCAAGAAGTTTATTCAAAGAGAATTATGTTCAGACATGGAAACATTGCCACGATATGTTGTTAAGTGAAATAGTAAACTTCAAACCAATATGTTGTCTGATTCCATTTGATTAGGCATAGAAACTTTCTGGAAAGATACCCAAGCTTTTAATAATGGCTATGTCTGCAGAGAGGGACTTTTAGATAGTAATATTACGTAGTACTTCATTTTTATAAAAATAATAATGTTCTTTGTTTTTTAAACACTTTAAAAGTCCCTTATTTAATAAAGATAAATTGAATCACACGCTAGGCTTTTCTTTTACAGATTAAATACCACCGAGTGCTTTAATTTTTCAACAATACATTATATTTCAGATATATATTATTGTTTAAAGTCACTTCCTCATTGATAAAAAGTAGGAACATAAAAGCCAAGAACTTTTTTCCATGCCCTGTTTTGGGGATCTACCCTCAATTTGATATTACTTAATATGCTTTCTTCTATTCAAGGACTTCACTTTGAGAAGAGTCAATGTCCATAGTCAGTAGTACACACTCAGCGATTTAGAACGGGTAAAATCAAACAGGGGCTTTGGCTTTTCCTACAAGGAAATGACAGTCATTTCTTTCTAGCAGGAATCTATGGAACCCAGTTTCTGGAACAGCAAACTCTCTGTAACAATGGCCTTGATTCTGGAAGATAAATGACTTTGGGATGTCTGGTTCCATTTGGACAGAATTCTAGAAGACAATGAAAGGCTACAGAGGAAGGAAGTCAGCCCAACCTTCAGGGAAGATCAGCATGCTGATTGGATTCATGTGGACTGAAGATTTCAGCAAGCTGGAGCCTGTGGCCCTTCACACAGCCCCCACATATGGAGATCCTGCATCTCCGAACCTCCCCTGTCCAGGACGCTCTGCATCCTGAGCTAGGACGACAGCTCATACACTCAGCCAATTCTGTGGAGAGCAAGCACAACTTAACTAGAGGCTAGGACGATCATCTCAGAATGAATTATTCACCAGTGAGACAACTGCAGCTGCAGGCGGGAATACAGATGCTCCCCGTGGGGCTACATCTCACCCACTTCCTTATTCAGGTTTAGTGCAATTTCCAGTCCTGGTGAATGGAGTGTGCGGGCAGTCAGCGGCTTTCCACGTTGCCTCCCAAACCGCCGCCTTCTTTCTCTATCTTCCAGGGCAAGCTTACTTCTCTGAGTGTGGGGGGAAGTCTCTTCTCTTAAAACCTTTTATTTTAAGTCAGTTTCTCAGTCTCTTTCTTCCCGGCTTATTTAAACTGAGTTTCTCTCCCAATTTTTTTTTTTTTAATTGGAATCATAGACACCATCCACTCAGTCTTCCATGCTGCACTCACTGATAAACTAGGCACATGGCATCGCATCAATACCCACGATGAATTGCTCACTCATTCATTTATAGTTTATGGAATCACTGCAATCTCCTCACATGACCCCTTGCGATGCTCCGCCAGTGGGGGAGTAGCTTAGCATGGTGACTGAAGGCAGAGGCTCTGGAGCTGGATGGCTGGAGTTTAATCCCAGGTCTTGGATTTAAAATCCTCATCTTTTCCCTCCAAATCTGTGTATTTAGACATCATCTGTCACAAGACATGTAGAAGGGAAAATGATGGAGAACCCCAAAGGGGCTATTTCCCTGCACATGATCATGCACAGAAAACAGCTTTCCTTTTTCTTCTCAGTCTTCTTGAAAGCACTTGCAATTTCACACTCCTCAGGTTCCCAAACACCCTATTTCCTCCACTGCTCCCACCCAGACGTGCATACTGGGGCTCATCTATTCACCTCACGTGCAAGATGAAGAGGGCAATTTTATGTAGTAAAGATATATGGGACAAGCCAACCTCAAGTTCACATCCGTTAAAGCATTTCTCTGTTGGCAACATTTTTACAAGCCTCTCACAGCTATATGCTTAATTAAAATAAAAGGGTGATATACATCATTGCACCAAGTCCTTGCTGATGTAGAGGAAGGGAGGGGGGAAAATGAGTGCATTCGTTTTCCTTTATTAAAAGAGTTATTTCAGCATGACATCTCAAATAAAGACTAGCCATTAGCAAAATTAAAAATTAGGTGAAGTTGATTTTGGGAAATGCACACCATTAGTGCCCTCCTCCCGCCTCTGGCTGCATCTTTCCCCATTCCAGCTCCAAGCTGCTGCCCCATCCTGCGTTCTTGATCTGCAAGTTCCCCAAACTGATTATCATAATGATGGAATGACAAGCAGAGGGACAAGAGTTTATACACTCTGCTTGATATTTACACTAAGGAAAAAAAAGGTCAACCTTTACTGAGCACATACTATGTGCCAGACACTATTCTGAGTACTTTACCCATAAATGCTTAATTATTTAAACCACTCTTGGGAGGGGGTGCCTGGGTGGCTCAGTTGGTTGAGTGTCTGACTCGGTTTTGGCTCAGGTCATGATCTCAGGGTTGTGAGATCAAGCCCTGTGTCGGACCCCGTGCTGGGCATTAAGAGCCTGCTTAAGATTCTCTCCCTCCCTCTGCTCCCTTTCCCCCTACTCTCTCCCTCTCTAATAAAAGTTAAAAGTAAAAAAAAATAAATAAAAACAAAAAAATAAACCACTCTTAGGGAATGTGGGAGAAGGAAAGCAATATTAACTGAACACCTGCAACATTCTAAATGCATTCTGTGAGTTAATACTCATACAACTATGTTACTACTCCTATTAATAAAATGAACCCCATTTTACAGATGAGCAAACTGAGGTTTTGAGAAGTAATTGGCCCCATCCTGTAGTGTAACTATGTCAAGAGGCAAGTTTCAAAGGGAGTTTTTGTCTTTGCAAACAAGATCAATCCTAAAGACATAGTAAGTAGAGAGTGGGAACCAATATGAAGAAAAACCTGCAGAGGTGGGAATGTGCATGGTGCATTTGAGAAGGGATTGACCAAGACCAAGAGGTTCCGAAAGGGGAGAGAGAGATCAAGGTCATAGACAAGGGGTGGCTGTAACTGCAGATGGTGGAGCTGAGTGGACAGATCACGTACTTAATTAGGAAAAAGCAGGACTCGTAGGAAAAAAAGGAGTCAAGGATGATTCCAGCCTGGAGTCTTGATGATTGGGACACCGATAGAGGGCCCATGAACAGAAAAGAAAGGCCTGGATTGAAAACGTTTTGGGGAAAGGGTTTACTTGAACAAATCATTAGATGGAAGAAAAAAGGAAGGGTAAACAAGCTGATGTGCAGAACATTCTACAGGCCAGACGCCTGGGTATGGGTCTTGATGTTTCCCTCTCCCTAATTCTTGTACCCATCCCATCACCAGGTTCTAACATTTACAAGTATGTGTGCAATCCACTCTTCTATGTCCACTGGCAACGTTCTCCCTGAGCCACCATCACCTCTTCCTGGGCTGTTCCAAACCCTCCACTCCCCGTAATCAACTCTCCACCCTGGAGTCAGAGGGCTCTTTTACAAACATAAACATGACTGGGTAACTTCCTTATATCTTTTAAAGGCTTCTCAGTGTCCTTAGACTAGGTCAGGCATCAGCAAACTATGGCCTATGGGCCAAATACAGCCTGCTGCCTGAAGTAAAGTTTACTGGAACTCAGCCTCTTGTTCATTGATGTATTTATGGTCTGGGGCTGCTTCCATGCCACAATAGCAGAGCTGAATATCATGACAGAGACTGCTGGGCCCTTTGCAGAAAATGTTGGGCAACTGCTGGACAAGGAGTCCTTAAAATAGCTCACAAGACCCCACCTGATTGGGCCCCCACCTCCTTCTCCAGTCTCTCTTCATGCCTCTGATCCCCTTGCTCTTGGCACTTCAGTCATTCTGGCCAACTTCCCGCTGCTCACAGGGGCCACAGAAATGGGATTCAGTGGCCATGGATTGGCATGGTCTGTAGAGCATCCTAACTCCACATGTTTCTGGGAGACAGACCTTTTGGATGAAGGACACTCTTAACCTCCAGTCTTTGTCTGGCTTCCCTTCCTGGGTTCTGCTTCTTTCTTTCCTGTACACAGGGGTCTAGTATCCTCCATATCTCTCTCTCCTTCCTTCTTAAGTCCCCCTTTTAGTACAGGAGCCCAAATCAACCACTGTACCTCATTTCAACTCAAGCCAGTGCAATGAATATAGGAACATTTGAGTTTTGAGTCTTTCTGCTAAATGAAAGTCTTTTCCCTTTTTTTTAAAAAAAAAAAAACATTCCAGATATCCGAATGCAGGTGGGAGGACTTGATAGAGCAGGAGGGAAAAGGTAGAGAAATCCCTTCTTCATATCCCTGAGATTCCATCATAGAGGAAAGCAGTGGTCTCTTCCACCAAGAACAGTCCCAATTTTAGTCAGAGTCAACTGGTATCGACTGAACATCTTCCAGGAGTCAGAGTGCTAGGAATGTTTATATTTTGTGCTGTCCTCCTACACCATGTAAATGAGCCTGGGATCCATTACAGGTTAACAGGAGCTCCTCTAGAGAATTTAAGCAAAAATACCAACAATTTTGTAAGCATCTATCAATTTTGTAGCAAATGCGATGAAATGCTTACCAACTTGTTGGATATGCTCCAGGGTATGCCTCTGGGAGTAGCTCCCAGGAACAGTACCGCAGAACTGGCCAGCCAAGGGAGCTGCTACAATGCACGAGCTGGGGAAGAAGGAAGCAATTGCCCCAACTGCTGGTTCCAGAATCAGACCAGCTAACTGCCACGTGGGGATTTTAAAAGCTATATCCAGAGCAGTTGGCTCCATAGACACACCAATCTGCAAGAGTCGCACCAGCAAGAGGGATCTCTGGCAAGCCTTCTCTCTTCCCAATGAACTCAGTTCTGGATTCCAGTCGTGTAGAAGTGTATCAGATGGCAGATATTCAATCACCACCAGAGCTGCAGGGGAGTCTGGGGACTGCCATGTTTAGCTCTCCCATCTCCGCATTATAGGCAAGTACACAAGGAGGATGTTGGCGTGAACATGGAATGAGGCAATATATAGTCTGTATCTTGTAAAAATAAAAGGGGGGGGTGCCATTTCCCTGATTTTATAGAAGCAGAAACCAAGTTTCTGAGGATGATGTGCTCAGTTTCAAAGCCAAGTCCAGGTTTGTTAACTCTAAGCCTCATTGCTTGTTCTAATACAAAGAAAGAGAATGTTATTTGTTATATTTAAAGGCAGCAACCAAGTGAGTCTTGGTCTTCTTACTGTCCTAAATGACACATTTCAGAGCTCAGCTAGCTGCTGGAAAACCGATTAGAAGTCAGCTGACAAGGGTCAGCTGTGAACCCAGATGGGTAGAATCTGGGATCTCTATCAGCTTCTCCAGCAACTCAACATTCAGAAAATGATTTGCACAGGCTGTGTTCCATCCACCAGGTCACTCAATGACAATAGTGCTTTTCTCCGGGGGCAGTAACTCAGAAATCAGGAGCATCATAAAATGACAACCTGTGACTCCCCAAACACGGGAAGGCTAAGTCTATCCACCCTCCCAACTCAGCATATGAGGTCCTGAGCAGAAGCTCATCTCTCTAGGAGAGAACATAGATCTCCAATTTGGGGATGCAGTTTTCAGGAGTAGACATGAGTCGTTATTCAGATGGTTGTTACCACCTCATCATTTCAACACGGGGTCATCACAGCGCCCAACCCTGGGAGCCCTGCTTTGTGCTTCTATCCTCCAATTCATCTTTCCTACTGCCAGACATGTATTTACAATCCGATCTATGTTAATGCCCTGCTCAAGAACCCTTTAGCCTGTCATTGCTATGTCATAGATAAAGTCCACTTAACAACAAAAAATGCCCAATTAAAAAACAGACAAAGACATACTAATGGCTGACAGGCACATGAAAAGATGCTCAGCATCACTAATCATTAGGGAAATGAAAAGCAAAACCACAATGAGGTACCACACTTACAGGCTTTAGGATGACTACTGTTTTTAAAAAGGATTAAGTCCTAATAATACATTTTAGAGAGGATGTAGAGAAACTGGAACACTTGTGCACTGTTGGTGGGAAAATGATGTAGCTGCTGTGGGAAATGGTATGACAGTTCCTCAAAAAGTTAAAAAGTTAAAAATGGAATTACCATATGATGTAGCAATTGTACTTCTGGGTATATACCTGAAAGAACTGACATCAGGGTCATGATGACATGTTTGTACACCCAAGGCACAGCACCATTATTCACAATAGGCAATGGGTGAAAGGAACCTGAGTGTCCACTGACTGATGAATGGATAAACAAAATGTGGTACATACATAAAATGGACTGTTATTTGGCCCTAAAAAGGAATGAACTTCTGACACATGCTACAACATCAATGAACCTTGAGGATATTATGCTAAGTGAAATAAGCCAGTCACACACAAAACCTCCCCAATACTGTATAATTCCACTTACGTGAAGTACCCAGAGTAGTGGAATTCACAGAGGCAGAAATCAGAGTGGTGGTTGCCGGGGTCTAAGGATGGCGGCGGCATGTTACCTAATGGGTATAGAGTTTCAGTTTTGCAAGATGAAAAGAGTTCTGGAGATGGCTTGCACAGCAGTGTAAATGTCAACACTACTGAACTACATATTTAAAAATGGCTAAGATGGCAATTTTGTTATGTGCATTATGCCACAATTTAAAGCCCTTAAAGAGAGATATAAAGTCCAAGGTGCCCGTTGTGGTATTCCATGCCTTAGACCACAATCTCTTCTAGCTTTACGCCCTTGCTTCTTCCTACAGGTAACTGTACCGGCCATTCCTAAAGCTCGTCTGCCCTTTCACACCTCTGGCCTTTGCTCCAACTGTCCCCTGGGCCCGGTGTCCATTTCCCTAAATGTGTGCATGGTAGCTCCCCTATCCCCACTCATTCTTGACTTCTCACTGAGTTTAGAATCAAATCCAAACTCTACTCTGGCCCACGAGGCCCTTTGAGACTCTGCCAGTGGACCACTTGCCCTCTTGTTCCCTGATCTGCAGTCACACTGGCCTTCTTTCTGTTCCTAGAACACCCTAAAGTTCTTTCTGGCCTCAAAGCCGGAGTTTGCATCTTCTCTGCTAGGAACACTCTCGTGCCACCCTTCCAATGGCTAGTGGCTTCTCATCATTTGTGTTTCAGCTTTACCTTTGAGAGAGGACTTCCCTGACTGCTCCCACGTAGAAGGACCCCATCCTCATTCTGTAGCTCATCTCCTTTCTGGCACTTATCAAAACTTGCATTTGCCTTGCATATTTCCTTAACTGTTAGGATTGAGTCTATCTTGCCTGCAAGCGTGTAAGCTCTGTGGCCATGGGGACACTGTTCAGCGCACCATTAACTGGAGGACTGAGCATGTTCGGCACGCAGTGAGATGTCAGTCTTGTCTGAAAGCACTTCTCAATTGCGGAGTGGAATGGATCCCTCCTTTATCTGGTTTGCTTTGCTTTGCACTTTCTTCCACTGCTAGCACAGCACCTATCACATCGTGTTCTAGTTAGCGTGGATGCGGCTATTTCTCATACTAGATGGCGAGCTTCAAGCCAGGGATGATACGTTATTAACTGTGACATTACCAGCAGCCTGTAGAGTACTTGGCAAGTAACAGGTACTCAAGAAAGATGTGTTTAATGTAGCATTTCCCAAACTTGTGTCATTTTTTTTTTCCACCTTCAAGATTTTTGTCAGGTTTACTTACACTTCCTTTTAAATTGGCACACATTTAAAAAATTATTTAAAGAGGAAAAACTGTAATATCGGTAAAATCAAGAATTTAATGGGTGAGTTGTAGTTTTCTCTATTACACATTAACAATACATTTTTAAAAGCTTTCCCACGTAGCCCTAAATTGTGTTGACTATCATTCTTTGAGAAACACGGGTGTAAAGACTGGGCCCCTTGCTTCCCTGCCACTCTGGTGTCCCTCCAGATCTCTGGATTTTGGGCCATGCCCAGGAAAGACGGGGCAAGAGGCCGCTGTGTATGTCACATCTGCCGCCCACTGATCCTCCCTCTGTTTGGAAACCTGGCTCGGGGGCCGCTTCTTGCCCCTCTGTGGCTGCTCGAGTCTTTTACAAGGAGGAAATGCCAAACAGAATTTTAAAATCTCTAGCGTGTAACACTACATTCTCCTTTAGAGGATTTATTTATTTATTTATTTATTTTTAACATTTAAACAGCCAGGAGTGAATCTAATTAATATTTTAGGTACTACTTTACTTAAAATAGAACTTTTAGAGCCAAAACACTTTCATACTTGTTTCCCCACTTTCTTGTCATACTATCTTTGGAAGGGAAATGGGCAATATTTTATACACAGAGAGAGTAACCCTGGCTAAGGTCATCAAAATACCTCTGCCCAAAGTCCCTGGGCTGGTGACACATGCCTTCGACTCTTAGCATGACTCTTTCCATCAGGTTATAGGTTGTTGACCTGGACCCAATAATAAATAATAAATTATTCATTAAAAATACTGAGTAATAATAATGATAATACAATAGCTACTATTTGGTGAGTGCTTATTATTGCCAGGCATTGTTCTAAGAGCTTATTCAATCTTCACAACAACCCAGTGAGTTTGGGACTCTTATTGTGTCCATTTTGTAGTTATGGAAACCAAAGCTAACAGAGGTGAGGTTATCTGCTCAAGATTATACCAACAAGTGATTCCCAACCCCACCCAATGTCCCACAATCATAGTAAGCTTTGTTATTGTTGCTGTTATAATGGCCATAGTAACATTCATGGAGGGCTTACTATGTGCCCAACACTGTGTTAAACATTTTATGAGATTTAAGTCATTTAATCATCACAGCAATCCTAGGAGTAGGTGCTATCAGGGCCTTCACTTTAGAAATGGGGAAACTGAGGCACGGAGCAGTTAACCCACCTACCCGAAGCTGTGTGGGCAAGCAGAGAGTGGCAGAGGCAGGACCAAAGGCAGGCCGGCTCTGAAGCCAGGGTGGGTGTGGCTCAGAGAGGAGCTGAGAGAGGGGTCTGACCGACGGGAAGTAAGACTTCCTGGGGTTCCAGCTCCCTCAGCTATCTGGAGGGATAGCAGTCTCTCCTGACTGGCAGATTATCTGAAGCCTACCTGAGGAGTTTTGTGCATGGGCAGACAAATAAAGCCTGACTCCATGGGGGAGGGAAACGCCCGGAGAGCCGGTCTGGTGGCTCACAGGGGCGCCTGGGCGGGAGAATAGCGACCCCTGGGAAGTGGCTGAAGGGGGTGGGGGAGGTGGAGGCCTCCTCACAGTCAGGCTCTGGCCTGCTTTATTCCATAGGGTTCCCTCCATGAGGACTCTCGCCACCTTTGGGTCTGGAGCCTACACATAAGGCAGGCAGGCTAGGAGGAGACACGGTGAGTCCAGGCACCTGCAGCACGAGTCACCCTCAGGAGACAGAAACGAGGTCCCAGTCAGTGTGAGGCAGGGGGAAGCCGCCCAGCCCCATCTCTGGGCAGAAGTGAAAGCACGGATTCCTGGGCACACCCCCGGATGAAATAGCACCCGTGGGGGTGAGGACTGGGGATTTCAGTGTCCACTCTCAGCTTTGAGAACCCTAAAGATGGCTCCTAAGTGGGGAGGACCAGCCATTGTACGCAGGGCCACCAGTGTGGAGATGACACCCCTTCAGTCTTCCCCACACAGGCCTGCTGGGGAGAGAGGCCTACACTTAAGCAAACAATAAAACACGCAGGCATGCCTGGAGGCCACAGGGTTTATCCTTTGGGGCTCTGAGGCGGGGCAGTGTGGTCTCCAATATGCGCCCTGCCACTCTTCGCCAGGAGACTTTTGGACCTCCCACAGCCTCAGCTTCCAGGCTCCTCCCCGGCTCAGCTCGTGTCTAGAAACAGAACCCTGGGGCGGGATCCGCAGGCGACACCTGCAGCTTAGGTCGTACAAATAGCAGAGCAACGGTTCTGGAAATTCTCACACCAGGAGTTTCCCCCGGAGGCCTGATCTACCCAGCACAGAGCTTCTTGTCCTGTTTCACGCTGCCAGGGGCCATGGTCAGTAACTTGTGTGCTTTTGGGCCCATGGAAAACCTAACAGCCTATTTCTGAGGATAAGTGCCGCAGAGCTGCTGCCTCCCTCTGCAAATACGGTGTCCTGCCCCGACCGCTGACAGCCAGCCCAGGCCCACGGCCCTCCATGCCCCTGTCCCAGAAAGCCCGGGAGTCCCTCGCAGATAGTCTTCCTAGTATCGTCCACGATTTGGCAGGAAGGAAACCTGGGCCCAGAACAAACTCCCCAGGCAAGTCAGAGCAGCAGTCCCCAAAAAGGCGCCCCCGAAAGAGAAAGACCACATTTCATTTCACCTCATAGGTTACATGTATGGAGTTTAGACTGCCCGTTACCTGGCAATTGCCGTTCAGGAGAAAAAAGAAAATCGGATGGCATCGAAATAGCAAACGATTGACTGATGGACGGACTCATTCATCCACCCCACAGATATTACTGTACATCTGTTATGTGCCGAACATTGTGTTAGGAGCTGAGGATACAGGGATGAGCAAAATAAAGACACGGTCCCCGGCATCACCGAGCCTAAGGCTGAAGTGAGAGAGAGACCTTGACCCCATCTGCCCCTCCACAAGAACCCAAGTCCTACGCTGAGAGTTTTGGTAGCAGTTCTCTGGGAAGGAAAGGCGTCGTGTGTCTGAGCACACGTTATGAGGGACGGGAGCTGGGCTAGGTGGGACGGGGTGGCACTGGGTGGCCAGGGCTTCAGCGGCTCTGCCTCTACATTGCACTGAGTGTCAGTGAACAAAGCAGTGATTTGTGGCCAGAAGGTTCCATGGCACGGGTGTCTGTCCGCACACGCTTCTGCACAGGGAGAATAGCCAGGACGTGCTGGCCTGAGAGGACTGCTGGAGGTTCCCCTCTCAAAGCCTGCCTTAACAGCTTCCTGGGGATGTTTTCACCACGTACCCAGGCCCTGGAGCCAGACTTGAAAACGGTCCTTGACACTTCTACTCTGAGTCACAGACCTGCGGGGAGGTGGGCAGAATCCGACCTTTTTAGGGAACCTGCCTGTTGGCTGGCCTGTGGCCATCACAGTGTTCCCAATGGGACGGTGGGGATTTCAAATATGGTGGAATTGGGACTCCACTTTCCCCCAGAGAACCACAGCCGACGGAGAGAGGGGATGCTGCCCGCTTCAGGGGAGCCTGGCTGCCATATGCCTGCAGCTCCCTGGTAGGTGGCAGGACCTGTCAGGACCATTTCTCCCAATTCAGCCCCACATCCCAACTCCCTACTCTACTCCTGACACTTTTCTTTTTCGTAGAAAGTGCCCTAAGTTTTCAAGTTATTCTTCTGGACTAGATATGAAGGGCAGGAAGAGCATGAGGAAAAAAATATATATACATCTGGGTTTCTTCTCTGTAAGTCCTCTCTCTTCCTGGGCCCCTATCTTACAAGGAGGCAGAAAGAACAGTAGTTCCTGCCCCCCCCCCCTTTTTTGGGCAAAATTTTCCTCCTGTTTGCAGACAAAGCCCTGGTACATTCATCTCAATTAATCAAAATGTGGCCCAGGGACACCCTGTGGGACATCACAAGGCAGTCACCAATGAAACTGGAGGGAAACAGAGCTGGGGGCAGATCCCAGCCCCTCCACATCCCAGCTGTGTGACGGGCCAGTTCGTACCCTCAGTCTGTTTCCATATCTGTAAAACGGGGAAGCATGCCTCCAGTTCGTAAGTGAGGTCATGCACTTCTAAACCAGCCCCGCATACATAAAAACTTAGGCAGCATGGACCATGACTTGAGTAGCACCCCCTAGAGTTGAACTCTGTGCAACATGCATAACCTCCTGAGGTAGCCACGCCCCCCTCCCTCCCCGCCCCGGGAGCAAGAACTCAGTCAATAGCATCTATTGTCAAAAGATCCTAGCGTTTGGAAGCTGACACTATAACTGAGTCTTCCACATGAGTATTACAACCAAGCATACCAGCAAAGTGGGAAGATTGCCAGCTTATAGAGACAACAACACTATCAATGGATACAGAGAATCTCACAGGATAGGAGAGAAAAGAGCATAAGCAAGGACTCCAAGATATGCAAGGGGTGTTAACACAACAGCTGGGTTGAAGTGGAAGATATTTAATAATCACTAGCACATTAGAAAGGACTTTGCAGTCTGCCAAGTGTTTCTGACCAGCATCTCTGCTAAGTCTTAAAATTGGTGGAGGAGGCAAAAATTGGGGTTCCCTTTTTCGGGATGAGGACATTGAAGCTCTAAGGAACGGTGTCCCTTTCCCTAGCGAGCACCATTAGTAAGTGATGGAGTCCGGACTTCGGTTCAGGACCTCTGGCTCCAAAACAGAGATGTGGGTAAAGGCCCAGAGAGAAAAAGGATGAGGATCATCTGGGGCCAGACCCAGGCCAACAAAGGCCCAACAGGAGAGTTTGGATTTTATGGAGTAAGCAATGGAGAGGGAAGGAAGGTCTTTCAGCAGAAGAGGGACGTGAGAACAGAAATGTTTTAAGAAGATGAACCTGGCTGTGATGAGCTAAGTGGCACATGAAATACTGAAAGACAAGGAGGAAGTCATCATCTATTCAACCCATATTTACTGAGCGTGGTGCTGAGAAGGTGCCGCCCACTCCATCTTCTCCCTTTTTAACCAGGAGCTTGCATTCTACTCTACCAGGCAGCAGGGGCTCTGGATCTGACAAACATGAGACCTCCAAGTACTCTGAGGGCACCATGGGCTCGATTTGCCTCCCAGAAGCCCACCAGGACTTCAGCTCAGTTATCCTCTAAAGAGATCCATTTGCCAAGGTGGGCAAGCCTCCCTGGCAGATGACACAGTGATCATCACTCACCGGGAGCTCCCAAGGGAGTAATTAACCTATCGGAAGCTCCTGCTTAAGGAAAGAGCCTCGAGAGCTGACAGACTATTGATTTCAAGCCACCCAAGCCTGCTCTCCCTTCCTGCTTGTTGGGATTCAACTTAAATAGCCGGTTTCTAGATGATCCACTTCCAGATTCACATTTTCTTGGAACAGAGCAAAATCACAGGAGAGAAAGAGCTCATTCGCTCATTAATTCATTCAACTAGTAATTATTGAACGTATCGTGGGAAGAAACAGAGGTCAGTGTGACAGTGTCTGCCTTTGGCAGAGGTCAGGCTGATGGGAGGAGTCAGGCTGATACTACGTTGGGATAACAAGGAAGGCATAGGGCTCTGGAAGCCACACAGGATGAGGGGGAGGCTTCCTGCTGGAACTGACATTCAAGTTCAGTCCTGAAAGAGGGCAGCCTTTGAGACAGGGCAAGAGTGGTTTGGGGGGAATGGGCAGAGAGCCAGTGCGAAGGTAGAGGCAAGAAAGCCTGTTTTGGGAACTAAAACAACCATAATAATAAATGACTATTCTTGAGCACTTATTGTGAGCCAGACACTATGCTAAATGCTTTATGTACATTTTCTCATAGATCTTTAAATACAAAACAACAAGAATAACCCTATAAAGTAGGCCTTGCCCTCATTTTGTAGATGAAAAGTTAACTTAGGGTAGCTAATTTGTCCAACATCACCTGTTAAAATATAATAAAGTCAGAATTCAGTTGCAGGTCATCTTCGTCCTGAAATCAGAGCCACCTTGCTGTGCATCCAGGGCCTCTCTGGCCACACCTCCTCCAGGAAGCCTTTCCTGACTTCATCAGTCTACAAAGACAATTGTTCCTTCTCCGGTTATCACTGGATCCCCTCATCTCCACAACCAGAGAGTACCTTCCCCAAGGCGGAGGGGGGCGGTGCAGCCTCCACTCTGTTGTTTGGTGTGTTTGTTTATTCCTTTGTTCTAATTCTCCCACAGCACCTTCAGAAGTATTTGGATGATTGGCCATTCTTTTGCCCCTGTGCCATACTGATAAAGTGATCTTCTTAAATGGAAAAGCCTGTTAGGTCTACATATGTCTCTAACTTCTAGCCAGAAGGGAAGTCTGAGTGCATTTCAGCTTTCACGGTGTTTTCATAAATACAGATGTATAGGGTTACGATGAATACCAAGGAAAGAGCTTCAGCACAAATCACAGAGGTCTGTTCTGAGCTCCCCGGGCCCTCCAGAAAGTCCGAGAAATCCTGTCACAGCACTCACAGACCCTGTGGTGTGGTTTCTTTGAGAAGCAGCCTTTGTATTTGTGTCTGATTTTTGTTTAAAGAATATTATTTCCAAGATGGCAAACATTAAGGAAGCAAGTCTGTTTATATTTGGCAACTAAAAAAACGTATCAGACTGAACACAAATTTCAAACAATGAAATGAACCTGGCCTAGCAAATAAAGGCTCTGGAATCCCCTAGTTATAATTAGTTTTCCCTACACAATTAGGGATGCTTAGCCTAGGGAGGACCACATGGATGTGAAGTTAGTGAAACGGAACGAAGAGATTCTAATGAAAGCTGCCCCTTGGCACTAAGGTATTTGGATCCTATTACTTGTGGATGGGAAATCAACAATCATTAGGCCAAAACCAAAGAGGGGACCAGCTCATTCACATGCCCCTCCTGGACCACAGCTTTTCCACTCAAAGCAAGTGGTCAGAGACTCCCAAGCCATAGTCTCCACTCTGAAAGAATAAATGTCCCCATAAGGGAGGAAATTAACTCAATGAGCAGCTCAGATCATGCTAGAATAACAAGCATACAGCTTTCCATATCACTTGACTTCCTTTAATGCCCTGTTCCTAGGCTGGGTGATATGTGGACACTGATCCTCATTGGATGCAAGGTGGTGGTCAGCAAAAGGAGGGGGCTTTGGAATCATTAGGTCATATAGTCAGTCAACATATATTTATTGAGCACCTACTAGGTGCTTGTTCTGTGCTAGGAACTGGGGCTACAAGTGGTGAAGATTTAAATATAATCCCTATTCTCCTGGAGCATCCCATTTGGAGGTGGTACCTAGAGATTAAACAATTAACTAAGAAGTTACTCTTTAATTATAACTGGGCTTAGTGCTGTGGAAGCGAGTTTATCATACACAGAGGTATGGGTGTGTGTATATATATATATATAATGTATGTATATATGTAACGTAGATATAATGTGTGTGTGTATATATATATATACACACACACATATATATATATGGGCAAGGATGCAGTCAGAGAAGTTGTATAGGGTGTATATATATATAGAGGGTGTATATATATATATATAATGTATGTATATATGTAACGTAGATATAATGTGTGTGTGTGTGTGTGTGTATATATATATATATATATATATATATATATACACATACACATATATATATATGGGCAAGGATGCAGTCAGAGAAGTCTTCCTGGAGGAAGGGTAACCTGAGCTGTGGTTTGAAGAAGGAGTGGACTAAACCAGGTGGAGCTGGATGAGGCCTTGGGGTAGGAAGGAGTCCAACACACTGGAGGGACAGGGAGAAGGCCAGTGTGTCTGGAACACAGGGGCCGAGGGAGTGAGTGTGGTGATGACACTGGGTGAAATCCTGCAGGGTCCCTATAGGTCATGTGGGAGGATTTTCATTTCTACCCTAAGAGAATGGGAAAAACCATTAAAGTGTTATAAGCAGGTCAGTGAGGGGATCTGATGTGCATTTTGGAAGGGACATCCATTTCATGGAGAATGAGTTGGATGGGGAGAAACGTGCCTAAGGAGAGACCATTTAGGGGACAGGAGTCACCACAGTGGCTGTCTGGCCTTGGGTGGTAGCAGTGGGAAAAGGTGAAGTGGATCTATTACGTGTTTCAGAGGTAAAATCAACCAAACTGATGAGGTGGAGCCTGGATAACTGGATGGGAGGTTCTGGTGTTCTCTGAGCCTGGGACACTGGAAGCCACTGGAGCTGGGGAAGAAGATCACGACATGGGTGAGGACCCTGGACTGGCCACTCCCTAGCTGTAGGACCCCTAGGTGAGTCATGTGGCCTCCATGCACCTTAGTTCTCTTTTCTAATTAATAGAGGTCAACAGCAACCTTGTCTTTTTTTCAAGAAGTTGAATAAAGTGTGGTGTCTAACACAGTGCCCAGTATATAAAAGACTAATAAATGACAGTAGTTATAATCATCATCAGTATTTTTTCCCAGTGCACGCCATCAGATCCACACTAAAGCTCCTGGAACACCTTAGCTGGAACTTCTGACTTCCAGAAGGCAAGAACATAATACGGTCGTCATCCTAGGGGGTCCATCCACATGGTAGACACTGTACATCTGTATAGTTCGTACATGTTCCTCCCCAGGATATTGCTGTAAAATCCTGTTCTAACAAACCAATACATCATAACAATTTTCTGACACATAGGAGTGAACTACTTGGAGGAAGGGTGAGCCTCTTCTAATTCTTACAGTTTGCTGCAGTCCAGGCCATGTTAGAGAACATGAAGTATATTGTGGCTAAACACTAGACAAAAACGCATCCAAAAAATCCTGTTGGCATTTAACTATTAGTATGGATGGATTTTAGCACCTGACTTTTATAGAGAATGATTAGTTCTAATCCAAGACATTAGCGTGTGGGAGAAAGGGACATTTAAACAGCAAATAGGTGAGAGATGCATATAAGTGCTTAGCATATTGCCTAGTACCTAGTGACAAATACATGGTGGCATGATTGTGCCGCTGCTGCTAAAGATATTGCCGTTCTAGAACAAACCTCAACATCTGAGCATTAAACTTTATAAGAACCCTTTTAGGTCACTCATTATCTTAAATGCCAGGGCTTTAAATCTGATGACTTAATAAATTTAACTTTTAGTCCCCTCTATCCTGGTTTATCCTCTTTTTTATATAATAATTATGGCAGAGACCAAGCTGCCCCCATTGGGAAGACAGAATACTTGTTCAAAATGGAACATGATACACCTTCAGATCTCTTGCAGGCCAATGACATGAAAAAAGGTCCTTGCTGGGTATAGGAAACCCTGCAGGCAACACAGGGACAAATAGCCAGGGGGAGGCATGCAAAGAACCAGAAATACAGAATAAAGGAGAAGCCAAGACAGACAAAGCAGCAGCAAGCCAGATTGAGGCACCTGGGCGTAAAAGAGTCCCGAGCGGTGGCAGGTGAAGGCTGGGGCTGATGAGTGGGGGCCTTCAGGTGCTACTGCTGTGTGTGGGCACATTTTGCCATGGGAGCTCAGTGTCGCCTGGCCCCTGATTTACTATGTTAAAATAGGTAACAGGCAAGAGCACGGATGTGTACCTGGCTCGGAATTCCAGCTAGAACTGCCATCTGATGAATATAGTATATCCTAGGAATATAATAAAACTTATGGATTTGCATACTTCCAAAATTTGGAGTTTTTGCTAATTTAAAAAGGCTTGAGATGATCCGTGGATATTCTATGGAGGAAGGCTTGGCTAAACAATTTACAGATGCAGACAAGACAGAGGGAGACTTATGTTGGTAGAAAAACCCAACATTCAAAGCACACCGGACAGTTTTAAGTGTTCTCTTTTAAAGTAAGCTGCCTTAAGCAGCTCTACTCTATTTCGTGTTAGGATATATATAACCTATTTTTTAAAAATTTAGTGAAATGGATCTCTTCTCATAAGTGTTCTATAATCAAGAGTTTTTACGGAGGCACATTATCTACTTTTATGTAAGGCACTCTGGTATAAAAAACGGAAAGTAACACTTAAGACCATGTTTTAATGCTATTAGTATTACTGCGCCTATATTAATCATCGTAATAACAGCTACCATTTATTAAGCACTTTCCATTTGCTTGGCACCCCGTTAGAGAGGTTTTGTACATTACTTAATTTAATCCTGTTATTCTATTTTTTGCAAATGAGCAAACTGAGATTAGGGGCTAAGTGAAACAGTCACGGTTATGCAGGTGGTAAGTAGCGGAGATGGGGTATACACTGGATTGGACTAACTCTGGGGCCCATGTTCTCACAGCAGATGGTAATACAGTGGGGGAGGATAAAAGCTAAATAAAACTGTCAGGCAATAAATGATAAGTGTCAGATGAGATGCGGGTGATAAATGCAAACAGAAGGTAAGGGCTCTTGGTAAGTGCCATTGGCTGGTTTGGTAATAACAGGTTTGTTCTGTTCTAGTCGTCATCTTGAAAAAGTATGCTATTGCCCAGGGCTTAAGAACAAGAAGACTTAAATGATGGAATGTTTCTGGATGGTGCTTCACAGGTTTGTCATCTTGAATGCCAGATGTCACCAGTCCTTCATGTAGAGTGGTGATTCCAGAGAAAGTGATTGCCCACTGCTGTAAATCAACAGTTAAGAAGGACCACATCCTTGAATATATTTACCACTCTTTATATTCAAACAACATCACTGATAGCAAAGAAGGAAAAAAAAAAAAACCCAGACTCTCCCAGACACATAAAGTTATAAAGTATTTTTATCATCTCTGTTTAAAAAAAAAAGGATGCAACTGGAGTCTTCAGATTTTTACAGCCTGGTCTATTTTGCAAACACCAACCATCATATTAAGGGTATCAACAAGACGAGGGTGATTTAGTTCCAACCTGGAGATGTGAAATAAACTAGGAGGCAGGTTGCATTAAATCAATCCTGAAATGAATCTTCCAGATATCAAATCTGGGCTTTTTAGGACAGTTTTATTTGCTAATAAGCCTAATAAATTGAAAGCTGCCAGCGTTGTCATGAGACATGTACCTTGAAAAGTATAAATGATGTGAAAATGCAGGTTTCGCAGCAAACAGACAAGGCAAAGGATGGGGTTGTGAAGAGGAGCATATATGCTGTTTCGGTGGAGCTCCGGCTGGCCCTTCCTTATCTCCAGATGGAACCACTCAGGATCCCCCAGGGACTGTTGCCATTCCTGAGTGAGTTATAGGAGCAAGGCAAACACAAGACTCTCCTCTAGAAGGCAAACAAGCCCACAGGGCTTGGACAATTAAAACCTAGTCAATTTTAACTTTTGGAAATCTTTGAAAGATGATAATCTTGTTTTAGCCTGTAGCTGGCCTGCTTATTTCTCATTATTTTGGTTTCAGGCCTTTTGAATCACCAGGAATTCATCTACAATCTAATTTTCTTCCATTTTTTCCTGTCCACCACCCCCCCATTTAGGATTGATGCCTTTCTCATCTCCCATCTCTACCCAGTTTTCTAATGAATTCTAATCAGTCAGTGACTGAAATCAAAGACATTGGGCGCATTCATTTCTTGATAGGAGAACAGAGTCAGAGCAGAGTTCAAAATGTGGCTCCACACACTACCCAGGTTAGGTCATTTCAGCCTTCCCAGACTTGCTTTTCTTAGCTGTCTAATAGGAATAAGAAGTGCTAGTCCACTGGGTTGCTCTTATCATTACACTGAATAATCTTTACAAAGTGCTTACATGGTGTCTGGCACATAATAAGTGCTCAATAAACCATAGCCGATATTATTTCTACAATGTACCTAAGTGCTGATGAACAGTGGAGGATGCAGTTCTCCTTAGTGTAAATTTGGGGTTTGAGGCTTGTTCCTAAGTGGAGAAATTGAAATCCAGTCTCCAATTTGCCTCTTTCAGGTAAAGGAGGGTAAAGGAGTGAGGATTTTCAAATTTTAACCTTCTCACCTGTCCAGAAACAGGGATTATAGAAATGCAATAGAATTTGGCATTGGATAAATCAAAATTAAAGTGCCAGGTCTACTAGAGTGGGTTACAGAACCCTTCTGAACATAACTTTCTTCATCTGTACAAAGGTAATAATAAAAATATCTACCTTGTTTTGTCAGGGTCAAATAAGATTATTTATATGAAAAGAGCCTACACACTGCTAAGCTTTGGACCTATTGGTCAAGGCTTCTTTTAGCATCTAGCACTGAGCCTGGTACACAGCAAGCAGTCAACGGAGTTTTCCCTCCAGTCACCATATCTCTATCATTTTCAGTGTAAGTAGTTGGTGTGTGTGTGTGTGTGTGTGTGTGTGTGTGTGTGTTTTAGGGGTGGAGAAGGGAGCAGGGCTAGTCTCCAGAGGCTCCACATGACTCAGGCTTGGCCCAATGTGAATAGTATGTGCCCTGGCAGCAGTGATTGGCTCAGTGATGCACCCATGACCAAGCCAGACCCAATCAGAATAAGTTCCAGAAGTTTTACAGGAACTATTAGGGGAAGAAAACAAAACAAAAAATGCTTCTTTTTCTGCCAAACTCCACGCCGAAGAGATAAGTGTGGAAATGCTGGGAGCCATCACATGGAAAAAAGTCCCAATGACATTAGTGAACTACTAGGTCCAGCCTTGTCTGAAGCCTTTAAATCTTGAGTTTTATGAGCCAATAAGTTTCTCTTTTTTTTTTAAGAGTCCTTTTTAATTTGGGTTCTATTATTTGCAAATGAGAATCCTGGCCATACAACAGTCTATATTGGTTTTGCTTATTTGCTTGTTTTTTAACCTTGGTCTCTAGGCTAGATGTGCTTAGAGAGTAAACATTTATACAACATACCATATCTATGTGTATTTCCTTTTGGGGAGGAGGGAGTATATAGAACTATTGGTCTGGAGCAATCTAGATTTCTGCTTATGCACAAACTTTCTTTTCTGGCACACTAACTTCTGCCCTAAGTTTTACTATAATTGTATTCTGAATATATTTACTACCTAAATGTAAAGGCTTTTGATCCTTTCACATTCTCCTTGATCTTCCCTGGGTGTCTCCAATTGCTGATCATGAAATGAGGCCCTAAAGATTGTATCAGACATAAAGGGACTGACTGGCCAGTCGGCTGGTGTCTCTCAAGGCCTCTGGAGTTTTGTGGGGTCATTAAAGTCCTGGATTGGGATGTTAAATAGATGCCACCCTGTTAGCCAGCTCCTGACTTTGGAGATGTGTTGGAAGCACAAGCCCCGGCTAAGTAAAGTGTGTGATAATCCACTGGCGATGTCCACAGTGGGCTCAGGAGGAGGAAGGGCAGCAACTGCTAATTCTGAACAAAGGCTGAGGTCTCCTATTTACCTAATTAGAGTTTTAAATCTCATCAGTTCACCCAGAGGGCTTTGGGGCCCTCAAAAACTGAGTGAATTATAAGAGATTGGCTGGTAACTTACATCTTTCCACTAACCCTAATATTCATGTGTCAAATCTCAGGGTCTTCAGAAGGGGCTTGGGCATTTATTCTAGGAAGATGAAGTGATGACCAATTTCCCTAAAGGAGGACAGACTCTTGGGAATATACCAGAAGAAGCGTTTGGGGTGACCCCCAAAAAACAGTGCCACGCTGATCTCAACCAACTTGGCTAATCCAAATATTCAACTGCCATGAGCTGAACACATACTTCGTGTTTAAAATACATATATAAACCGAGTTCACATGTGTTTGCAGAATGCTAGGTTAGCAACAGCAGATTGGAGTAGTAACCTCAGTTCTGGACTATCTTGCTGGGTGGCCACAGGTTAACCTCTCAGAGCCTCAGTTTCATCATCTGTAAAATTATAATAATGCCTATTTATCCCAAAGCATTGCTGTGTGGGTCAAATGAGAAATGTGCAAGTGCTCTGTACCACTCTGAAGCATTATGCAAATGCAAGGTATCATCCGTGCATGCACTCTCCATGTGCATATATACACATAGCTTATGAATAATATATAAGCTCCGTGGGGCTCAGACCCATTTTGATCAATAATCTCACCTCCACGTGCACATAGAACATTAGGGACAAACATCTTGGGTTAGCGCTTTGACAATAACTATAATGGCATTGAAGAACAGTGTTGAAAAAAGGAAAACAAACAGGAAACTGCTGATCGTCTTCGCTTTAAGCCACAAACTCTATCTGAACAAAACTCCTTGGCAAATCCCTAAACAGTAATTCAATAAACAAAGCCATTCACTCGGTTTTACCCCCAAAGTCCTTGGTGGCCCAGCAGCATGCATTCTGAAGGTTTACTTTGTTATGCACAGTCCCCATCCCAGGACTAATCTTTTTATAATGAACTTAATCCAGTTAGAACTCCCTAGAATGGCCACATGTCAAAGTAATTGGATAAGGGCCTGAGATTTTATAATTATTCCTACTCTGCAAGCAGAGCTGGTTTGAGTCTGCCCACCCCTCCTATCACCGACAACTCTTCCCAGAGATAAAGCGGATGCCAAGGGGGAAAGAGTTGTCTGAGCTCTGACTTGGGGGGCAATGGTGTTAGCAGGAGAGAAGTGGGAGAGAGAGGGAAAGCCAAGAGGGCAGAGAGTCGGCTTCGGGTGGTAGACTGTCTCTCTTTAATAGGCTGCTCCTTGCAGTAAAGAAACGCAGACCTCACAAGGCCTAGGTGTCTCTGCACCATGGGGAAGAACAATTAACCCAGTTGAGAAAATGGTTTTGAACAATTTTGCAGCTGCTTGGGCATGGCTTCCCTCCTCATTTTCCAATTTACCTTCCCCCCACTGAAGCATGCCATACTTGTCTCTGTTCTCCCCATTACCCTTCAGACACAAAGACACAAATCTCCTTTTGGGACACGAGGCCCAAAATGCTCTGAAAGAGGAAGTACGGGTTGAGTCAGTGATTGTGAAATGAGGATGTTGAAAGTGTTCCCTAAAAACAGAAAATTCAAACGCACAAAAGGGTGCCCTCTATCTCCCAGTTTGTTCTTCGTCTACGGATAGAAGTCGCTAACAAGTCTGGACTCGCCATTCTCCAAGAGCTTTTGTATGTGCAAATGATGGTCCTTTCATATCAAGTGGGTCTCTCACTTATATCCCTAATTTACTTGGAGTTTCGAGTGGCGGTCTCACTTAATCAGCCCATTTCAATACTTAGAGAGGTCTGTACCTCCAATGATCGAATTGACATTGAGGGAACAGGAGGGTCAGAACCCCAACTGGGAAGACCTGTGCTACCAGAGGGAAGGAGGGGGAAGGGGGAGAGAAATGGCCCTCTCCAGCTCAGGTCCTCAACACTGAAGCTTAACTTGTGCAAAGGGAATGGGACCCTGGTGAAACTGGCAACTTACATAAATGGATCCCACAGCAGTAAAACTAGCCCGTGCCGCCCAAAGCCACACCACGCTGATTCGTGTTAGGGCATTGTTTCAGTACTTTACAGTATGAAAACTCATTCCTGGGAAGAAAATCAGCATTTCTGGGCCTAGAGGAGAGAGTGGGAAGGGGCTCGGTTTCTCGATTGGATTGCATTATTAGGACTGGGGAGAGGCAGACACATTCTGGCCTGGCCTCACCTCAGAGGGTCAATGCCTCTTCTTGTCATCAGTATGGGAGACCCTGCCCGGAGCTTTCCGTACAGCCTTTACTGTTAATATGTCCTAAGTCTGTTTCCAGTTATTCCAAATACATCAACACTGAGATAGAAAAAAAGTCCTTTGACCGCTTTAGGGTAAACTTGGGTGCTTTCTCTCAACACATTGATCAAAACACATGCATATGTGGCTCTGTGAAGTGGCTGCCAGGGTTTTAGGGCAACTCAAAACCAAGTAAAGAAAAGAGAGGGCACTTGCTCTCTGAGGCCTGGGCCACATCTCTTGATTTGTTCTACTCTCTGAGCTAGCGCTAATGTTCATGATTGGATCAGGCACAAGACTGTCCTCCCACACCGGCTAAGGCCTTGGAAGGTTCTTTGTGAACTCTTTCTCCCTCCCCTGCTGAGCAGTTACACTGTCTGCCGAGGTGCTGTGTGCAGTATTTCCGGCTGCTTCTCACAATGATGCTGCGATGGAGTCCAGGCCCATTTAATGCCCGTGATGAAACAGAGGCTCTGAGATAGGAAACAATTTTCCCCCACTCACTGGCCTGTTGATAGTGAGGATGGGACCTCGACTCACGTCCCTGCCCTCAAGAACCACCCACGCTGGCCCGGAACCCACTCTCACAGCTTCTTACTTGGTGACCGAGGGCCTGGGAGCCTCGGTGGGGCTGGGGCGCAGCTGACCCCACTTCTTTCAGCCATCGGGGCCTCTCTCTACTGAAGAATCTATCCTTCCTCCCAGGATCCGTGGAGCAAGAGAGCCTTGGAGTCACCCACAGTTGCTATCACGGGCAGCACCATTCAGCTGGGGGTATGGGGGACACTGAACCCCAATCTCCCAAAAGCCTGCAAATAGGCCTGGCCCTGCCTTTTCCGATTGGGCTGTCCCAGGCCCAAGGGGCAGCCACTGCCAGGGAGGGTTTTCCATGGTCCCAGAAGTGCTCCCCAGCATTGCTTACACAGCACAACAGTGACATCCAGGGGAGAGGCTGGGTGATGGCAGGGACTGCCCGGCTCCAGCATCTTCCACAGGTTTCAGGCGGACTTCCAGGCACACAGACTCTGAATCGTCAGGGGCTGGTCATCTCCTCAGTCAGTGAACCCCCTGAAGCTTGCCGGGGTCCTATACCGACTGCATGGGCTCCCCTTAGCCTGCCTCACCCCCACACTCCCCCAGCCTTTGGCTCAGTTACCCCAGCATTTAGGGAAGGTGGCTCTCGCTTGACCTAATTGAATACAGAGCAGCTTTCCTCACTCCCTAAACACATCTCCATTCATGAAGTCTTGTTAGCACCACCTGATAGAGCAGCTGTTTCTAGAACTAAAAATGAACTCAGTCCTTCCCTCAAAGAGAAAGGTTTCACAAGCAAACGGAAAATGTGATGGGTGTCATATTATTACTATTATGTCTCTCACTACCATCCTATTCATATTCATTGGGCTGTTCCCCTTGTTTTGATCTGCATTATGAGGAGGAAAGGTTGTCTATGGATGCAAAGAACATATACTGCACACAGAATTAGACCCTAAACACACACACACAGAGAAATATGCAAGCATCTCAACATGTAAACAGACACCAGGGGCAAGAGAAGCTAAAAGGCTTAAAGAAATGCAACAAGAAAGAAAACAGATCCTTGCCTCTGCCGGGACCCTTTTCTGGGGGAGCCTTTGGGCTGGTGTCTGCCCATCACCTGTCCATGGCCTGTGTGGGTGCTGTCTCGGCAGCCTGCACTCCGGGATGCTCCTTGGATCCCTCAGGAGCCGCGGGAGAGCTGCTGCCTGCAGCCTGGGCAGCAGGACTTCGCTCCCACAGGCCCCTGCTTGCTACTTATATTGGCCAGGAGGTGGCAGGGCAGAGATGCTGTGCAGGACTGAAGCCCAAAGGGATGGCAAGAAAGGAAAACCGGATTGGGATGCCCTGATCATCCGTGCCCTGCATCCCTGCCCAGGGAAGGAGAAGGACCACTGTCTGTCCAGGCTGAGCAAAACTCCAGGGCTGCCAGCATAGCCATGGGGGGCCAGTTCCTCTGCCCAGTTTGTGGGGTTTGGTGAAATCCTTCTTGAAGCATGTGCCCCATATCCAGGGCTTGAGGGATGGTGAGGACCCAAGGCCTGAGCAATAGATAAGGAGCCTGAAAGGTAGTTTGCATTGTCTTGGAAGTAAAGTAGGAGAGGTAGTGCCCTGGGAGCTGCTGCCCATGGAAGGGTGGTGAGGGCCACATTCCTGCCTTTGTCTTCTCCCTAGACGGTGTGCCCGAGCATCATGCCTGCCTTGTCCAGAGCCTCACACAGTGCCTGGCACACACAGGGCGCTCCACCACTATTTGACTTGCAGCCACGAGCACAGGAGGCCCTGCAGTTGCTCGGGCGAGCTGTTTTCTGGGCCTAGAGGAGAGAGTGGGAAGGGGCTCAGTCTGGAGTAGGCAGGATTTAGGTACAAATCACATTCCGATCTGTATCTGTGGGAACTGCAGATGGACACCCGGTCCATCTTCCTCTCCGCTTCTGAGAGAAGTGATCATGAGGGCTGGGGATACTTCGCAGGTTTAGGTGATAAAGTCTCCCTTGAGATTTTCCAGAAAAGGAGATTCTAGTAGAAAAGGTAGATGGATTTGCTGCAAGATGCAGAGCTGAGACTTCCCTTTTTTGCCCCCATTAGCAGATGCTTTCTTCCTGCCTGTTCTTGCTCTAGAAACAAAATCTAAGGAGAGCCTAATATATAAAACATGCACGTGAAGGGAGTCTGATTGAACACGGACAAGGCCAGAGCCCTGCTCTTTGGACCACCCTCTGGTTGTCATTCTGTTCCCAGGGCACCCTCGAAGGCATCTTTGTGAAAACCCCAGGGCTCTGCTAAAGTGGGTTGGGAGACCACTGGTAGGGACAGATTATCAAGGCCCCCAGAATTTGGTCCTGGCTGGGCATCTGGTGGGCCATGTTTGGGTTCATCTTCCTGAGCTCTCAAAGGAGCCGTGTGGACTAGATTAGCAGCTCCCCCACCTGGCTGTTCTTCAGACTCCTTGGTGGGGTTTGTTAACACAGAGGCCTACCCCCCATGCCACAGCCCTCAGATCAGCACTTCCCGGGGCAAGAGCTGAGCATCTGTATTTTTCATAAGCATTTCTGGAGAGTCTGATGATTGGGACTGGAAGCCCCCGGATAGCAAGCTGACCTGTGAGAGTCTTTTCACCTGCGGGAATTCCAAGGCTCTGCAGCCTTGCTTTGAACCCGCAACAAACCGGACTGGGCTTGGAAAATCCAAGCTTCCTTCCCAATAATGTGTCCCCAGAGCACAGGCCACAGCAAATCCAGGCAGTCATGGGGATCATTCAGCATCTGCAAACACTGTAAGAGAGATGTCACCATGAGAAAGCATCGGGCCATCAGTGGAGGCTCCTATCTGTAGTACATCCCCCACATGGGGCTCCAGGAAACCCCAGTCCTTGAAACACATCACAGGGATGTTCTTGCTCTTGTTACAGCCAGCCCATCCTCCAGGGAAGGCTTCCTTTGAGAACCCTCCAAAAGTAAGTGCCGTGACTATACACACATGAGTCCAAAAATAGCTGGCTGGATTGGGTTAAAAACTAAAACCAAAAACCAACAACAAAGTGCCCACAGTAGAGGGGAATCTTTGCTGGAGGGACAACCAGAAGTCAGTGCGTAAGGCAAAGGCATAGCTAGTTAAAATGGTCCTTGAAAAGCCCTTAAATCACCCATAAAATACCACATAGGACGGCTTTGAGTACACAGCTCTGCACAGTAATATGTAGTTGTTGAAAACTTCTTAAAGGGCCAGACGGTCAGTATCTTAGGCTTTGTTGGTCATACAGTTTCTGTCACAACTATACAACAGTTCTGCTGTTGTAGCAAAAAAAGCAGCCAAAGACATAAATAAGTGAGCATGGCTGTGTTCCAATAAAACTTTATTTACAAAAATAGGCAGTGGGCCAGACTTGGCCCTCTATCCCATTTCCCAGGCCATACTTTGTCACCTTTAGTTATAGCAAATGATAGAGGGAAGAACCTATTTTACAAAAACTAGGTCTTAGAATAAAATAACACATGGAAACCCAGATCTCCACAAAGGAATGAAGAACACTGAAAAAGTTCCTTCCTGTTATCACGAAGAGCCTCCCATTCACACATACATATACTCTAGGCTGTTCATCCAAGCTCAGTCTACAGTGTAGTCTCTACAACCAACAATTCCCTTTTAAACAACCCTCTGGAATTAGGGGTAGGCCTACATGGGTGGTCGGACCTAAGGAAGACTGACTGGCTGTCGAGAGTTTAACTAAACTATTGTATTATATTGCTGCCTCAGCATCCAGTTTGTAAGCTAAGTGGCTTGCAGGGCCCTTGAACCGATACTAGCCCCTTTGTCAAGTGCAGGCCATTTATGACAGCCTACATAGTAACAGATGTAAGTTTCTGATAGGACTTCCCCAATGCTGCTGATAATGGACAGACCCCTCTGCCTCCCAACTCCTTCCCTTGTGCACCCCTGAGATAAGACCACCATAGAGCTTACCAAGACCTCCCATTTTTGGTTTGAATTGACCAATCCAGCCTTAGCCTGGGAACCCCAAAGCACTCTACCCACAGATCCTAACAAAGGCATGTGCCTTGTGCCCCAAGTCCCGCCGCTTGCTCTCTGCCCACACCCTGCCCTGACCTCCCCATGTGGCCACTCAAGGCATGCTGTGTACTTCCTCCAGGACTATGAGTAATAAACTCTATTTCACTTTCAAAAAAAAAAAAAGTTAGGTCTCAAAACACTACCACACGAGGATGTGGGGTGGGCAGTGAGTAACAGATTCATGTTTCTATCTCGGCGTCTCCCTGGGCATGCATTGACGAGGATGGCAGGTGAAACTGCCCAAAATTTAAATGATTTATCTGCCTCTTACTGCTCAGCACAGAGTTGAATTCCGTAAGTTGACTATTACCCTTTACAGCCCAATATGTAAATATAAAAAACACTAAGCCTGTTTATCTGTTTCCTAATTTCATTGATTTATGCTGCATCCTATAGGTTGAGACTGTGGCATATCTAAACCATGGTGGGGCAGGAAGGCAAAAATATTAGAAAAGTTTGGTTTTATCCCTTTATCTCAGGAGATGGCCATCACCAGGAGAAAAAAAATCAGCACTAGAATAGAGGATTAGGTAGGGACAGCTGTTGGTGTGGAAGGGGAGAGCCCTGGGTTTTCCAAAAGCCAAGATTCAGCAAGAGAACACCACCACTTTTTTTTTTTAAATAATGGTCAAAGTATAAAAGTATACAACACATGGCCTAGTGTCCAAGGCAGAGTGACTTAATGCCCACACTGGTCAAAGTATAAAACAATGGCCAAAGTATAAAAGTATACAGACCTGGCCTAGTGTCCAAGGTAGAGTGACTTAATGCCTGCACTGGTCAGAGGAATGGATTACTAGCTATAAACAATGCTTACTGTTAAGAAAAAGATCACTCCAGGCAATTGGAAAGAGTTGTACCATTTGATAGCAAGGTCCAAGAAATGCGGTCCTGGTTTACTCCTTATAGAAGGAAGCCTTCTTTATAATAAGGGTTTCTGCTGACCAACAGGCTGACCCCTGACCTGGCCTGATGGGTCACTCATTCTGTCGACCCCTACAGAACCATCTCCTGGAGAGACACCTCTGCTAAGGAAAGATGCAGAGACAGGGGTAAACAGACCTATGATGAAGCGCTGAGGTGCACACGGCTTTTATGGATGTGGGAAATCTACCCCAGTGCCCTGAGAAACCCAGCTGGAAGATCACAGTATCTCTCCCTCATCCCAGCCTTCCCCCTTCAACACGGGGAGATCCACCTTGCCCCACTGCTCAAACTGGTCTTGAATTTCCTGGTGTTTCTTGGAGGTGGAGGCAGCTCCAAAGAGTTGAGAAATACATTTAATGAGAAATATTCCCCCAAATTTCCCAAGTGCTATGGGTTATAAATGAGGCCATGAATCACGGGGCTGCCCGCAATATTTTATAAGCGGTGTTGGAAAACCGCCTCTAATAAACTTGGGGGAAGATGGATCACCTTTCTGCAAAAGCAAAAAGGGATGGTGGAGGCATAAATATATGCAGAGACCAGATTTGGATCCATGTCTGGTTAAGGAGCAAGGCCCCCTTTCCCCCTCCTTCTGGCATTGCCAGTCCTCCAGCTGTAAGGGCTTTTTTCCTGGAGCTCGGCACACGTTTACATTTCAGGCTGATTGTTGGCACCAAGAGCACATCTGGGATTACTTCCCTCAAGTGGCTGCATGCTCCCCCAGCTCCCCCAGCCCCCGAAGTTCTTGCGAACATTTCCCCTGCAGCCTCTGGGGTCTGAGGGCTAACTTTGTGGGGAGCAGGAGGAAGAGGAGGACAAAGGAAGGGAGGGAGGGAGGAGGAGGAAGGGGGAGAGAAAGGAGAGGAGAAAGAAGGGAGGGGAGAAAGAAGGGGAGGAAGGAGAGGGAGAGAAGAAAGGGGAGATGGGGGGCGGAAATGCCAAAAACAGGAAAGAATGGAAGAGTAGAACAAAAAGGGAGACCAAAAGGAAAATGGAAAGATTATGAAGAAGGAAGAAAAGACAGGGGAAGGGATAGTAAGAAAGGAAAAAGGAGAGAGTGTCAAAAGAACGGGGAGGCAAATCCACCAGAGAATGCTAGTCCTTCCCATAACAAGCTGATCCGATTGGAGGATTCTTTGCTCTGAAAGTTCCTCCACAGAGATTTAGGAATAATCCACATGGAGGTTTCTCCTCCCACTACCTTGGCTGTGAGCAGATCGGTAGAACTTCATTCACTGATTCATCTAGCATGCCGCTCGGAGGATTCACAGCAATTACAAGTGCTTAGAGGGGCTGCTCCTGGGAAGGGCCCAAGAGTGTCTGAGCAACTGTTACCATCCCCGCTACTCTCCAATGAGTCCACAGTTTAGTGTGAAAGGGAAGGAAAAAAGGAGACGATCATTTCTTCCTGGGCCCATGTTGACACACAACAGGCCAGAAACAACCTCAGCTGGTTCTCATCTATAAAATGAAGGGTTGCGGCAATTAAATGAGAGAATTAGTGCAAAGCACTAGGCAAGTCTCCAGGCACATGCAAGCACTTCACAGCCTGTTTCCACGGACTCAGGGCACAGTGCCTGCACAGACATGTTCGCTCTAGCCTCGTGGAAGGGATATAGGTGCTGAATGCATATTTACTTCCACGCTCTCTTCTGGGCTCCATAATTGACTCTCAGCCCAGGGAACTGGGGCAACAGAATCAAACATTTACTGTGCACAAAGAGCCCTCATACATAAATATTTATTTGCCCTTCAAAATGTTTTTCCTGCCACCAGAGCCTGAGAACTGAAGAACTGCTATATTTAAGTATCCGAGTTGACGGCTTCTAGAATGCAGCCATAATGGGCCCCCAGATAGGTTTTTCTTGTGGAGCTGGGAGCTGAGAAAATTTGACTTCAAAGGTGTCATTTCTGCTCTGGGGCAACAGGTGTCACTCCAGAGCCTAGCAATTCACTGAAAATGGTCTTATTCTAGGTGATCAAGGGCAGGAAGGAAGAAGGCAATGGCGATAGTAGGAGGCGTTGGGGGCGGCCCCTCTGAAGGCGGTAGCTTTGGGCAGGTGATTCAGCCTCTCGGGCCCTACCTGCTCCTTGATCAGCCGGGAAGCCTTGTCCCAGCTTTGCCAGGCGTAATAATGGACACAAAATGAGAGAAGTGTGTCTCGCACAGACAAGGCTCTCTGTAAATGTTGTAATTGGTTAGTAGAAATGCTGGCTGTTTGGGTTGGGGGCCGGGGAGGGAAAATGCCCCCAAAGAGTAGAAGCAGCTCTGTGAGAGTAAAGGCATTAGCTTCAAAGATCCCGGTCTTACAGTTTTAAGCTGCTTGACACTTGGAGAAAGAAGTAGGTTCCCACAGATAATTATTCTATTGGTTAATTGACATAGTACTACTAGGTGGGCTTCTTTCCCTCCATTTTACAGATGAGAAAAAAAAAATCAAGGTTTGCAGGTAGGATGGGACCTTTCCAAGGTCATTTGAAGCCAAGGCCCTCTATCTCCAAAGCTTAGGAACTCAAGAGTTCAAACACATAGCAGTGAGGACCAGGCGGGTAAGGCCGAAGAGCGAAGAGGCGGGAAGGAAAGCAGTTGTTTGGTAAGATGGAGGGTAAACGTTGCGGTGAAGGAATGTGGCCCAGGGTGGCCAGGTCTTCTGATTTTCAAGCAAAACAAAAACTGTGGATTTTTAATGGTGACAAAAAGAAGACAAAAGCACCTGTGATGAGGGAGCAGAGGCTCACTGTAGACAAAGCACAAACGGACAGCCGGCAACCCCCCGCCCCCAGGTGGGATCTGTGTGACATTCCTCCAGGAAACTTCCAACTATCTTAATGTTAATGCTTTGCTAGAGGGAAAAACAACCTCAGCTTGACAATAGCAAGGCCGCCAGTATCCTGAGAGTCTTCTTTAGCATATGAAAGTCCTTTTGGACACCTCCCTTTTTCCTTACCTCCCCCAACTCCCAAGTATATAATCAGCCACTCCTCACAACCCTGGGGCAGCAGCTCTTTCTGCCCTCGGGTCCTGTCCCCGTGCTTTAATAAAACCACCATTTTGCGCCAAAGACATCTCAAGAATTCTTTCTTGGTTGTGAGCTCCGGATCTCACCCCACCAAACCTCACCTATATTCCAAAACTATATCACCCACACCTCTGTGTCAGATCTGACTCAAAGTCCAAAGTCCTCCATGTTCCAGGCCTCCATCCACCCCCCCCCAAAGATGTCAGAATATCTCTGGGTGTTCTAGAGGGGGGCCTGTTCCTTGGCCAAGCTCCTCTGGCCACCTAGTGGCACTCCTGGCCTTCCCTGGGGTGGGGGCTGGGGAGCAGCTCACCAGGTGTTTCCTATTTAATTTTGATGTGCAGGTTTTTAACAAGAGCAATTTCTGAGTTTGACATTGTCAGTGGTGGTCTGAATGGCTTCTCAGGCTAATACAAAGGCTGCCAGAACGCATTAGCAAATCACTTGGGTAGTGTGGCGTTTTGAAAAGAAAATTATTTTTCTATTTTTGCGGGTTAGACAGCAGTGCTCCCTGGAGGCTCCCCCAAGAGGGACTCTGTGTGGCTGCTTTCTCAGAGCTGCGAATACTAATGGTCAGGACTAAACTCCTTCTTGGTCTCCCTCCCGCACCTCCCCCTTCTAGCCAACGGATTCCAGCCTGTTCACTAGTTCAGGCTGCAGGTTTAGTGAGCTCCTGCTCCGGGTCAGGCTGTTTGAAGACCAAGAGATGGGAAGGCGGGAGCTCAAACTCCATGGTTCTGACCACACCCGCGGAGACACGCTCCAGTATCGGCCACGTGGCCAGGTGACCTGGTGCGTGCGAAGAAAGGGCAGGCTTGGGAGACATGTCACCTTTGGGCCCACTTCCAAACCTTTGGGCTGCTGCTGAAAGGTTCAGGGTAAGAGCGGGGATTTTAAGGACCGCGTGGTGCAGTGAGGGAGGGAGATGAGACCCAAACCAGTACCAGCAGGGAAGAGAGCCCTAATGATGAGTGTAAGTTTTGTTTTGTGACATGTGATGGAACCTTCTGTCCAACCCCCTCTACCCCATCACCTCACCCCAACAGATTCCGCAGGACCATCTCCATTAGTGGCTAAGATTTCAGGTGTGGGGACGTGATCCCCACTGACTTTGGCCTTACCTTGCTCAAGAAACAAGAAGAGCAGCAAACAAAACATTTGGGTTTATTTATATCCACGACAGCAAAATAGCAGGGGCAATGATCTGCTGCTCTACTTCAACACAAACTCTGGACACAGCCACACCAGGCACGAGGGAAACTCATTTTGTGATTTAAAGCGGGGGGGGACCCACACAAATGGTGTAATGCTAGAAATCAAACAGTAAGCTTTCCTAGAGATTCCTCGCCACCTCATTTCAGATGTAAAGGTTGGTTATCGCGCACTCCACAGTACCCACTATTCGAAGTCACATCTGAACAAGACTCTTCTTCAGAAACAAGCCACGATACTCCAAAGGACATAAAAAGACCCTAATGGCCTTACGAGAAATCAGAGTATAAGAAAGTGAAGATGTTCTCTGTGAGATAAGGACAACTTGGAGAAACTGGTCTATGTTTATGTAGGCAACAGTAAGACGGATGCCAAGACATTTGAAGAAATATTAAGGTTCACTAAAAAACACGTCAAATTACCTTTCACCTGAGTGAAGTTTCGGTCAGCTGAACCACGAAGAAACAGAGGAGGCGCGTCTTTGAGGTAGCTGGGTGTTGAAAATATTGCTGATACCTACAAGGTCAAAGGCTTACTTTGACTTCATCCCAGGTCTGTATATTCTCTTCAGTGCAAGGCAGGTATCTGTGCTAATTTCGCCGCCTTTTAAAGCACACTGCGGTTGGTACTGCCGCCCGCCTTGCGGCTGAGCGACTTACTGACCTGGCAGCTCCGAGCCGCCCCAAGGCACACACACCTGGGATACTCGGTAGCAAGCAGATTCTGATTCAGGAAGTCTGCACTGGAGGCTGGGCTCCTCTGCACTTCTTAAAAGCTCCCAGGTGATGCCAGTGCTACCGGTCCGGTCCCACTTTGAGTGGCCGGGGCCGAGCAGCGGTTGACCGACCTGACTGAGTCTCAGAATCCCTGGGCAGCTGGTGTAGTTGTACCCGTTTCTGGGCCTCACCCCACAGGCTCTGAAGACCTGGTACTGGGGTGCGTATTTTTTTATTTGACAAGTGGTAATTTCCTTCTTTCCTTCCTTCCTTCATTTTATTTATTTATTGGAGAGAAAGAGAGCACAAGCGGGGGGAGCGGGAGAGGGAGAAGCAGGCTCTCCGCTGAGCAGGGAGCCCAATGCAGGACTGGATCCCAGGACCCCGGGATCATGACCTGAGCCGAAGGCAGATGCTGAACCGACTGAGCCACCCAGGTGCCCCCAGAGGTGTGTATTTTTAACAAGCTTCTCAGGTGATTCTCTTGCACCCTCTACTGTGTACCCGTGGAAGTGGGGAGGGACCAAGGTGCCACGGATTCTGGTTCTGGTTCTGCTACTTATTCACTGTGTGACCTCATACAAGTCCCTTAACCACTGTGAATCTCAAGTTCTTCAAAGCAAACACTGGGGTGGGGGTTTGATAGAAATTGCCCAGTTTGGTTACCTAAACATTGTTAATTCCTTTCTATTTTTAGTAAAAATACTTAACTGTCTTTTTCTCTCCCTCCCCCGCCCCTGCTCCCCCAACTGCCTTTCTAAAACTTTTTTGAGGGGCTGTTGAGAATTGGTGCCTTCAGTCCTGTCACCCAGACAACTCCGGTACATTGTGTGGATGGAGTATTCTGATCATTGAAGCATCCCAATTAACCACATACAATCACTCTAAGTCATTGATTCGTATTTCAAGATATGAGGATATAATTTACTGAGCACAATGAGTTTTCTAAAACTCTCACTGTTGATTCAGAAAACCCAGTAGTGATAGGGCTCTGAGGGGCCTTGCTATGCATGGGTATCTTATCCAACCGGAAGAATGAGTAGTTCACAGCTCAAGGGAACTCTGCATGGCACTTTATATTTTCTTTTTTTTAAATTAAGTTTTTATCTTAATTCAAGCATAGTTAACACAGTGTAATATTAGTTTCAGGTGAACGATATAGTGATTCAACACTTCCACACATTACCCAGTGCTCATCATGACAAGTACACTCCTTAGTCCCCATCACCTATTTCCTCCAACCCCCTACCAACCTCCCCTCTGGTAACCATCAGTTTGTTCTCTCGAGTTAAGAATCTCTTTCCTTCTCTTTCTTTCTTTCTTTCTTCCTTTCTTTCTTTTTTAAGATTTATTTATTTATTTGAGAAAGAGAGAGTGTGCAAGTGAGGGAGGGACAGAGGGAGAGGAGAGAATCCCAAGCAGACTCCCCGTTGAGTGCAGAGTGCTACGCAGGGCTTGATCTTATGACCATGATCTGAGCTGAAATCAAGAGTCAGATGATGCTTAACCGACTAAGCCACCCAGGCACCCTGAGAGTCTTTTCTTGATTTGTCTCTCTCTCTTAATTTTTTCCCTTTGCTTGTTTTGTTTCTTAAATTGCACATGAGTGAAATCATATGATACCTATCTTTCTCTGACTCTTTTTGCTTAGCATTACACTCTCTAGCTCCATCTATGTCATTGCAAATGGCAAGATTTCATTCTTTTTTATGGCTGAGTAATATTCCATTATAGATATATATGTGTGTGTATATGTATATATATCACTTCTTTATCCTTTCATCAATCAATGGACACTTGGGCTGCTTCCATATCTTGGCTATTGTAAATAATGCTACTATAAAAATTGGGGTGCATGTGTCCCTTCGAATTAGTGTTCTTGTATTCTTTGGGTAAATACCCAGTAGTGCGATTGCTGGATCATAGGGTAGTTCTATTTTTAGCTTTTTGAGGACCCTCCGTACTGTTTTCCACAGTGGCTGTACCAGTTTGCATTCCCACCAACAGTGCAAGAAGGTTCCCCTTTCTCTGCATCCTTGCTAACATCTGTTGTTTCTTGTGTTGTTGATTGTAGCCATTCTGACAGGTGTGAGGTGATATCTCATTGTAGTTTTGATTTGCATTTCTCTGATGATAATTGATGATGAGCATCTTTTCACATGTCTGTTGGCCATCTGTATGTGTTCTTTGGAGAAATATGTTTATATCTTCTGCCCATTTTTGAATTGGATTATTTGTGTTTTGGGTATTGAGCCTCATATATTTTGGATATTAACCCATTATTGGACATGTCATTTGCAAATACCTTCTTTCATTCAATAGGTTGTCTTTTAGTTTTGTTGATTGTTTCCTTCGCTGGGCAGAAGCTTTTTATTTTGATGAAGTCCCAGTAGTGTATTTTTGCTTTTGTTTCCCTGGTCTTGGGAGAAATATCTGGAAAGAAGTTGCTACAGCCCTGGAATTTTATATTTTCAAGATACATTCATGTTCAGCTGCCATTTTATTGTAGGAGAGTTTATTATATGCCAGGAACTGTCCTTAGGATTTTACATGCTTTCTCTCTTTTAGTCCTTACAATCCCCCTGTGGGACCAGCAGGCATTATCATCCCCATGTTACGGAGAAGGAAACTGAGGCCCCCAGGTGCTCAGTGTAAACCACCGATCGAGTGGAAAGCTGGGATTTAATACCAGAATTCTCTGTCCACACAGCTGGTGACTGTAACCACCATGTACGCTCCCACCTTTCTCATCTAACCCATGACAATTCCTGGACATAGACTGGGAAGATTTTTACCTTGAGAAAGAGAGAAGGAGGGGCTGGAGTGGAGGGGGGTTAAACGGTTGCCTGCAGGGGGCATCTGGATTGTGTGTGTGTGTGTGTGTGTGTGTGTGTGTGTGTGTGTGTGTGTTGCCCAGAGAGGTGCAGTGGTGTGCTGACATTCTCTCTTCCATATTCTCCAAGCCCACCCCAAGTTAACCCCTCAGATTCTCCTTCCTGCCTGTGGCCTGTGATTGAAGTTCCACCACCAGTGGCGCCTGTTTTGGCTTCCACCAGGCCGAGAATAATGAATGTGTGCAATACATGGCCCCACGAGCCTGACCACGGCAGACATTGTTCATCGATCACAACTCTTTCTTCAGGAGACTGAACGTGGCTTCACCACCTTCCCTTGCAGAGGGCTCCAGGGAGGCGCAGCCAATTGGTTCAGGTTGAGATCTGAAAAGAAAGTGGTTGCCTTTCAGCATTAAGCCTTACCGGTGCTACCGAAAAGCAGAAACAACCCTTGTCAGGGAATTTGGAAGCCTGAGTTCTAACCCTGGCTCTTGCACTGACCTGCTGGTGACCTCCTGCAGGTTATGTTTCACCCTAGGCCTTGGTTTACCCTCCATAAAAGAAGGAGTTGGCCTATGCCCTAGAGAATCTGAAATCTCTCCCAAAGATAACATCCTAGGTTCTGACAGGTACTGAAAGCCAGGTGGAGCTCATCAGGGGAAAGAAAGCCTCTGTGTTACTATGACTGCATGATCAGACATGTACGAGAACATCCCCTCTGCACATGTGAAAACCACCCTGGAGACGTCACTATACCATGTTGTCTGTGACTTTGTGGGATAAAGTGTCTGTAAGTAGAAGAAAAAGCAAACAATATCATTTGTTCAAATGAGGAGTGACAACCTGGAAGAGGTCTCACCTCCCAGGCTGTCTGGAGCAAGTGATCTCTCTGCGAAGGAACACAAGATGGGGGCCGAGAATCCATCCTAGTGATGTGGGCAGAAGGATTTGGAGCCTTGAGGACGTGGCTGCTTGGTTCTGCGCCTCCAGATCTGTCTTCCCTGTGCCTGGGAGTCAGCTTGGAGATGCTTCTTCTCTGTTCAGCTCAGACATGCAGGACCACGGTTGTGGCTTTCCAGTGAAAATCAAGCTATGCAGCATTAGCGAGAACCATGCCACCCCAGATAATAACAAGGGATGTTACTGAGTGTCCTCTTTGCGCCAGGCACTGTTATATATGCTTGCACCCTCGCACCAGTCTTACGAGGCAGGAACTATTATCATCCTCATGTTAGAGATAGGGAACTAAGGCCTGGGGAGGTTCAGCGACTTGCCCGCGGTGACACACTAGTAGGAGGCCAACCCGGGACTCAATTCTGAGCAATGGGACCCAGAGCCCTTCATTTTAGCCACATATTGTAGCAATTCCCTAACATGGCTTCTGGCTCTAGAGAGTATCAGGGACTCTGTTGCATATTTTCTACACGCTTCTTTAAGTGACTATCTTCCTTGCTGGATAACAAATGCTAGGAGGTCAGGAGCCTTGCCTTATTTATTCATTATCGTACCTATGGTGTCTAGCAAATCCATGTACATTGTAGGTGCTCGTTGATCTCTGATCAGTGCTTGCATAAATAAATGAGTACAATCCAGCAGAGAAGAGTTAAGCAGCAATGCCTCTTCCCTAGAATTATATGCTTTCTGAAAAGAAATTAAACATATTTGTTAAATTCCCACTATATGGCAGATACTGTGCTAAATGTTTTACATGAATGGTTTCTTTAATTATCATAAAAACCAAATGAGGTACAATTTCATACTTTCTTTACATATGGGGGAAACTGAGGCTCTGGATGCTTAAGTTAATTGTCCATTTAAATGGCAGAGCTGGGATTTAAGCTCAGGGCCAACTGGCCCCAAAGTACCATGATCATTCCATGATAGTGTGTCCTGGTCAAAGATAGCTTCTTGGCCTGGATGGTTTAGTTTGGGATAAAAAAAAGAGACACACCATGGTAAAATGTAGATAAAACTGAGTGTCAGAAATTGTGGATTTTAGATTTGGCACCTTTATTAATTTAGTTATGTAGTCATAGGCAAGGTGCTCCCACGTCTGGGACCTCTTTCCACCATCTGCAAAATGAGGAGGCTCAAGCAAATGATTGTTCCCAATTCTTTTTTTTTTTTTTTTTTTTAAAGATTTTATTTATTTATTTGACAGAGACAGTGAGAGAAGGAGCACAAGCAGGGGGAGTGGGAGAGGGAGAAGCAGGCTTCCCGCGGAGCAGGGAGCCCAATGCGGGGCTTGATCCCAGGACCCTGGGATCACGACCTGAGCCGAAGGCAGACGCCTAACGACTGAGCCACCCAGGCGCCCCGATTGTTCCCAATTCTGATGGTCTGTGACTCAATGGAAGAGACAGAGCCTAGAAGGGGGCCAGGAGATATAGCAGTGGTCTTGCTGGAGCTGGGAGAAGGTGCTCTCCCTTGGCCAGCTGGAGGTGGTGGTGAAGAAGACTGCAATGAATAGATAGATATGATACCCTTAGATGTTTTTTTCTAATTTTTCCCATCCTACCTGAACCTTGTGAAACTTCAGAGCTCTTAAGTCATCCAGACATTCATTAGCTTAGTGACAGGAACTCAAGGCTACTTCTTCAGTGTTCCAGAGAATGTTAAGATTCAAAGAGCTGGCAACACAAAGCCAGGTTACGACTATTGGAAAGAAAATATAGGGGGTCTAGCAAGGATTTGTAGTCACAGAAACAAAGAATATTAAAGTTAGGCCCCTACAGGGAAGCCTGGGTGGCTCAGTTGGTTAAGCGTCTGCCTTCAGCTCAGGTCATGATCCCAGGGTCTTGGGATCGAGTCCCGCATGGGGCTCCCTGCTTGGTGGGGAGTCTCCCTCTCCCTCTGCCCCTGCCATAGCTCCTGCTCTCTCTTTCTCTCTCTGTCTCATGTGCATGCGCTCTGTCTCTAATAATAAATAAATAAAATCTTTTTTTTTTTAAAGAGTTTTATTTATTTGTTTAACACAGATAGAGAGCACAAGTAGGCAGAGTGGCAGGCAGAGGGAGAGGGAGAAGCAGGCTCCCCGCTGAGCAGGGAGCCCAATGCAGGGCTCGATCCCAGGACCCCGGGATCCTTGCTGGATAACAAATGACCTGAGCCGAAGGCAGCCACTTAACTGACTGAACCAGCCAGGCACCCCAATAAATAAATAAAATCTTTAAAAAAATAAAGTTAGACCCCTAGAGAAGTAGGAAGTGTAGACTGGGAGTTCATAGAGATGTTTATTTGGCCCACATGGTACTTTAATAATGTCATTTAAGCTAAAAATCCAAATTTACACATTTTCTTGGGAAAAAAAAAAGATCTGAAAAAACTGTGGTTTTGTATTCTCACATGGTAAATATTGGATGGTGCTAAATTGAGTAAGAATCTTCTTATAAGTAAAAAAACAAAACAAAAAAAACCTAAAACCAAATGCCTGAAAAACCTGGAAATAGATTAGAAATAGAGCTCAATAAGGTCATGGAGGACCCAATTTCTTTCTGCTTCCTCCATTCTTCCCTGACTGACTTCATCATAAGGCTGGCTTCCCTCATGGGGACAAAATGGTGGTTGTGGTCCTAGACATTACAACTTCATTCTATACCACTGAGAGGCAACCAGCCTTTATGTGCCTCAGAATGTCCAGCAAAGACCTGAGCTTTGGGCTAACAGAATCACCTTGAACTAATACTTATGGCTTTAGGAGTACCATGCTGTGGGTTGGGGTGGGTCCCAGCCTAAGCACATGGCTTCTACCCAGTGGGAGAGGGGCAGGACGGAGGTTGGAGAGACAGTCTCATTATCTACCAGATCCTGCCCATCCTGTCCCCCTCGATGGGCACATGCCCAGTGCACCATGCTCTCTACCATTCCCCATTGTCTGACACCTGGCTTATTTTAGCCACGCCTCCCAGGTATGAGATAATGAACCCAAGTCATGCCTCCCTCTCCCCAATTAAGTGAAAGAACATGCATGCATCTAGAAACATACAGAGGCAGTTGTTGAGTCAGAATCATTTTACAGATGGGGAAGTTAAGGCCTGGGACATATTCCACACTTGCAAATCAGGCAGGGAGACTTAGCTCCAGCTAACATGGCTGAGCCAGTGATAGAGCCCAGGGTATTTTACACTGTCCACATGGGCCTGAATGATCTATAGTCCACTTCGATGGGACACATCCCAATCAAGATTTCACTTTCAGTCCATGGAGAGATGGAAAGTGATAGAAAAACCAAGTCAATTCAGTTTTGATGAGCAGTGGTGGTCTTTAACATACACTTGGCTGGGGTAATTCCTGGGAGAATCTACTGCGTTTTCTGCTGAGACAGAGCTGACCAAACCCAAGTGGGTTGTATAAACTCCCATGCTGGTTTATAACAGTGTCCCAAGCTCCTGCTGCTTCACAGCTCCGGGAGGTCCTGGTTTGAAAGTGGGTGTTATTAACTGAGCTGTGCTGCATATAAACCCATGAACACAGCTAGGTGGTTTGTTTGACAGTTGAGTCAACAAAGTTACAAATCAACGTATCAAGCATATAGAACAGGTAAGTTTTAAGGATGATGTTAGATCGGGAAAGGTGGGCCTAGGAGGCACCCTCTAGAAGATGCTAGGCACCCTTGCGGTGGAAAGGGTCATTGGGCCTATTGGGGATGGACACTGAGATTGGAGAGAGAGAATCCAGGAGGAAAGGAGAAGAGATGCTGGAGCTTTATTAGTTTGGTTAATCTTGCTTTAAGAAAAAAAAAGGGCAATGAACTCAGGAAAGATCATGCACTATGACTGAGGGCAGGCAGCAAGGTTTTATGGAAGAATTGGTGTCTGAAGTACTGACAATTTAGGCTGTAAATATGGCTGGTGATGTAATGAGCCCTGACCTTGAAAAACTATCTCCTCACCTGTATAATGAAGAGTCAGTAGATAATCTCTACAATCACCTTTTGCTCAGAAAATCTTCTTTCCAGAAAGCATTGTCATTATTCACCAGCCCCCCACCCTTCCCCTTTCACTGCTGAAATACCCAGTCAGGGACCAGCACATCTTTGATTAGATAAAAGCCCCAGCAGAGGGGAACCCCCAAGATATAAGTACTAGAGATTATTCAGGTGCCCACTGTAGGAAGAAATAGCCAGGAAATTCACTCATTCATTAAAAAAATGTCTTTAGTTTCAGCCATGTACCAGGCACTGTTTTATGTACCAGACATGGTGCAATGATAATACAAACAGAACAAAACAAAAAATAGAATCGACACAACCAAAACCTATATACAGACCCTGCCCTGTTTCTTGTCCCAGGATTGACGAGGAGGGTGAGGGTGGGAGGTAAGAACCGAGATTAATCAAAGATTAATCAACATTCGTCAAATAATACAAGTAAATGTAAATCTATAGTAGTAGTGAGGGCTTTGAAAAAGAAATACAGGGTGTTTTAGGAGTTTAGAGAAGGGAAAATGGACCTGAGTAGGAGGCCAGGTGTTGGAGTTGAGAACCAAATGAAGAGGTAACGGGATAAAGCTTTCCATGCATGTGCAAAGGCTCTGTGGCAGGAGGAAGTAGGATGGATTGGTGGAATTGATAAAAAGTTTAACGTGGTCGGAGAATAGCACAAGATGAGTTCAGAAAAGAAAAAACCCAAGGACCTAACTTTGGGATATTTTATGTCTAAATGTTAGAAACTTTTTTCTTTATCTTAAGAGCAATAGGACACTATTTAAGGTATGTATACCTATGTGTATGTGCATGTATATATATGTGTGTGTGAGAGAGAAAGAGAAGGAAAGAGACAGAGGCACATAGAGGGAGACAAGACGGAGGGAGAGAAATAGTTGTTCAGTGCTGTGCTTTGAAAAGATCACTCTGGGTATTGTGTGGAGCATGGATGGGGAAGGCCAGGGATGGGTGATGAGGGCACAGAGCCCCGTGATTCTGCTGACACCTCCACCACACAGGATTGTATTGTTCCCACACCCTCTGCGGGTAAAACTATGGATTCTGATGCTCTAGAACCCCTGGCTGCCCACCTGCTTGACCCTGCCCCCAGCAGGGATCTCTGGCCAGTTGCAGCACCCAGAAGGAGTTTCGCTATTTCCCAGGGTTCAGGGCTTCTCTCTAGTGGCTGGCCACACTGAGACCCAGCTTCCAGATGTAGAAAGCACAAGCATGCTGCTCTCCATACAGGACCAGACAACGAAATCTGCCTTGGAAATCAAACAACCTCCCTCCCGCCCCCCACCCATTACACACACACACACACACACACACACACACACACACACACACACACGTACCCTGCATATCTGTCAGAAACCTTCTCCCTGGACAATAGATGATTTATGTGAGGCTGCTCTATTTCCCGCCTCTCTCTTGCTCTATTTTAGGAGAATATATCCAGACCATGTGTTTTTGCTTAGCCTGACACATTCCAAGCAAGCTTTCTGTATTCTGTGTGCTGGTGAAATGTCCTCCCTTAAGAAGTAGAAGGGCAAGAAGAAAAAGCAAAAGTGAGCCCAACCCCCATCTTTCCTGGGTGGCTAGAGGAGCGGTCATTGCCCACACTGAAAGTGCTGGGGAGTCCCCTGGGGCACTGGCCATCCCTTTCATGGCCAGATTCTGGGGCATGCCAACAGACTCCCCATGTTTCACAGGAGCGCCCCATGTCAAGCACAGAGGAAGTGGGGAGGGGAGAAAGGTGGCCTTCAGGCTCTTCAGCTCCTCAGATTCACCATGCACTTTCCCTCCTAGCAGCCTTTGGACAGGCAGTTCTCACTGCCTGAAACCCCCTACTTGTCACAATGCAGGTCGTTCACCTCCTTCAGGATGCTGCTTACAGGACACCTTGGCAAAGCCACGTCTCCTTCTCAGACGACCCCATCCGACGCGAGTCCCCCTGTCACTGCGTATCTCAGCACCCTGCTTCTATCTTTTATGGAAGTGACTGCACATGGCAGTCATATTCAGTTCCTTGCTAACTTTCACTTCTTTCTTTCATTTGGCTAGGGGTCGGCCAACTATGGTTCATGAGCCAAACCCCATCCACTGTCTGTTTTTGTAAGTGAAGTTGTGTTGGGACACAGTCCTTCCTGCTCATTTCTTCACAGACTGCCTGAGGCTGCTTTGCCACACACAGCAGAGTAGAGTCGTGACAGAGACCATATGGACCTCTAAGCCTGAGACCGTTACTCTCTGGCCCATTACAGAAAAAGGTTAGTAACCTCTGTATTGGACAGTAAACTCCACGAGGGCCGAGACTAGGCCCATCTTGGTTATCGGGTTATTACTGGTTTCTTGCTCAGAGTCTCATAATAGGCACTTGATAAGCATTTGCAAAAAGACAGACCCTCAGAAATGCTAGGTTGGGATTGCTGAGTCAATGGCCAAGAGGATAAACTTCATTTTTAAACCTCAGACTTTGTTGTTGTTGTTTGCTCTGTTTAAGGCTTGCCTTATACTCAGTTTGGGGTTAAAAACCAGAAGATACTTTAGTTCCACAACACAGTACCTTTAAAAAAGAACAAAAGGTAAAGTTTTAAGAGAGAGGGGAAAAAAAAAAACCCAAATCCTCAAACTGGATTTTAAAAGACCAACAAAGCTATAAATATTAACAATTCTGATTTATGAGGCCACAGAGGATTGTCCCTAGTTACAATAGCAAGCTCAAAGAAGGCAGCCTGAATGGAGAGAAAGGCAAGAGGCTGGGAAAAAAGAAAAAAAAAAAGAAAGAAGAAAAAAATTTATTAGCTTGATTTTTCCCCAAGTGGGCAAAGACTTCCTGCTGGTAAAAGGTGAGCATTTGTGCAAATCCTAATTTAATAAAGCATTTGGGAAAACACTTTTGTAGCACAATCAAGATTTTTAAAGTCACCCAGTCTTGGGAAAACACTAGGAACAATTTAACTGGACTCTCACGGAATACTTTGAAAATTATAATTTGATCAGAGACATCAGTGTGGGTTTATGTAAGGGAGACTTTAGTACCTAACCTGTTATAAAAAAATTTCTTGGATAAATTACTACCCTGGGAGATAAGAAAGAGGCAGATATTGACATGCATTTACAGAAAGCCTAGGGCACAGTTTCACATATTATTGGCCAACAAGACATATGAAGGGAGATTAGGAGACTGCAGAATACATACTGCCAAAAAAACCTCATTTCATTTTTCAAGATGAACAAAAGGTAAGAAGCCAGGTGAATTGAGGGAACTTTACTATTTATAAACAAAACAAAAGCTGAAAAATATATAATCTAGTTGAAGACACTCAACCTTTGAGACTTCTGGTCACCTAGTGGTATTTATTTCAAACTTTTGGCCCAAGTGTGCTAATGGGGGCAAAGACAGCACAAACTGGGCTGGGCACTGAAGAAACTGCGGTCAATCTGTGTTAGCAGCTGAGCTACCTGCAGATCAGCAAAGAGGGACCCTTTTACCATAAGGTGTGTCTGCTCTTTATTATTTGCACACACCACAAAGTACATTTTCTGACATCTAGTAGAGTCCTCAATACATTTCTAATGAAGAAGGCTTTAAAAGCTAGATACCACTGATGTGTCCAAAAAAACGTCTGGAGATCATAACCAGGCCCAGAGACAGGTCCCAGTGAGGTTAGTGGAGGCACCTAGGACACCGTTTGAGGAGGTGTCCAGACAAAGGGGTGACTCCGCACGTACACATTTCTGAGAGTGAGTGCCTCCTTAAATGGTACCCCCTAAGCATCATGCTTGTCTCATCCCAGTGTAGGCTCTAACAAGGACTTTTTATTCTTCTCAGAACAATCGAGCCTGAAAGGATCACTCTCAAAGAGGAGAAATGATGGTTTCCTCCATTTGGAGTTTGGTCAGAGAGAAAACATTTTAAGATGACAAAGTATCTGTTGAAGCCAAAATGGGAAGAACAAAATTAGGGCATGAGGGTATTCTCAAACATTTAGGAGATAAGTAACACCTTAATTAGGTGTGAGAATTTGCTTACTTCAATGAGGAAAGAAACTAAAGCTTCAAGTAAAGCTGGACCAGGAAGATGAAGTTTGTGACCATCATAGCTCAGAAGCAAACTTTACTAGAGCCTCTTCTCTTGTTACTTTCTAATATGATTTTGAGATAGCTATAAGATACTAGGTTATTTGGTCCATTCTCGTCAGTCCCAAAATATATAATTGTGACTTTCAGGGCACTTTGACCCATATTAAATTAGTTCAGGGAAATATGACAAGTTCTACCTATTCAAGCGTGGGTCCCTTATGGCACATCTCTTGTTGGTCATCTAAAATGAGCTTCATGCCAAGAGCACTTTGACACACCAGTGTTACAAACTGATATGATACAGCTACTCTAAGTACAGACAGAATTCTTCTCTTATCACTTATCAGCAATTACACCTAAAAGTTCACTGTCTTTCTGAAGGTGAACCTTTCACTTGATTCTGAGGTGGTGCTTACAGGTTCTAGGCAAAGAGCTTAATAACCCCAAATGAAATGTGTGGTGATGTGTCTACCTTCCCAACTGTGAACTCGTCCACTCACTCACTCTCCCTCACCGTACACTGTTTAGTTGAGGAAACACGATCTGCCTCCAAAGTCCCCCAATGACAACATCTTTGAACGGAGCATCTCCACAAAGAAAAATCAGCAATAGCATCTGGTTCTCCTATCTGAGGCAGGCTGGGGCTGAGGTGCTCATAACGTGCAGAAGTGCCTGAAGAGATGCTATTATTGATTGTGAGATACAATTGTGAATTTTATTACCTTCTGGGAAAAAACAGGAAACATAAAAGCAAGAGTTTTGTGCCAGATGTAAGAACTAAACGCTACGGTTATCTGATTAGCATTAGAGACATGTGCTTTGAATGTGAAACACTTGTAAGTTTCCCCAGGTGAGCTCTCGATCTTATCTGTGCCATTTACGTCCGACTTTTATATGCCTACTCTTCTCAAATGGGACCCAGATGAAGTCCAATCTTTTGCCTAGAAGAGTCTGAGGAGTGCACTGGATTTCTTTATTTTAAAGCCAGAGTGCTTTTTATAACAGAGAGTCAAAACGTTGGGCCGTTGCTTGGAATCACCAGGAGGAGGAGTAAGGGAAGGCAGCGTGGTGCGACCATGTTTTCCCTGCTACCAGCGTCAACTCCTCTTTAAAGTGTCAGTTTGGATGGCAGAAGCTGTCTCTTGAGTCTACATATTAAAACTGACAGAGAACTTCCCAGTCACCGCCATTATCCATACGTTAAGTGCATTCTCCTATATTTGGTTTGCTTTCCCCAGTTCCATCTGAGGGCTCTAAATACCCACACTGCCTGAACCTTTTCTGCCTGAGGAGTGCTGTGGGGGTGGTTCAAGGCGGACTTAGGTCATGGTGCTCCCTCCAGCCTCACAAACTTTAACAGCATTAACCAATTTTTTCTAAATGATACCTTGTGACAATGAGGAGGGGGAGAGACAGATGCTCTCACTTCTGGAAGGAATGTAAGCTGGTAATGCCTTTCGGTTGGGCAACTTGGCAATACATCCCGGTTACTCTTACTGTGTGTATAACCTGTTGTTTAGCAACTCTCCTTGCAAGGAAATAGTCTGACAAAGGCACAGAAAATGATTGGACAAGACTGGAGCACGTCTGATGATGGAAAAAACTGGAAAACACCTAAACTTCCCAGCCGTAGGAGCTGAATATCATGGCCCTAACATTACAGTGGAAGACCAATAACCATTTAAAAGAAGAAGGGTGTTGATAAACTTAGACAAATGCTCTATGTATTTTAAGTGAAAAGGGAGGTTTCCAAAGAGCATGTGTGGTGTAATCCAATGCTATAAATAGAAATGTGTGCGTGTGTGCACGTGTGTGTGTGTGCATATGTAAGGGGGAAGAAGATCTGGGAAGAAATTGCACCAAAATATGAATAGTGATTTTTTTTCTAGGTGAGGGATTATGAGTAAATAATTTTTATTTTTTTGGCTTCTCTGCATCATGTAATTTTCCCACAGTGACTACAGAACACTTGTGTGACAATTTCTTTTTAAAACCGGCGCATTCCTCTGGCACCCCTGTCTCCGTCTTTGAGGGGTTTTCATTACCTTCATCGCACTTGTCCCTCGCACGGCTCTCCACCCACGATACTGGAGGTGGTCAGCCTGCCTCTGCAGAAAGGACAGCATGTGGTTTCCCATGTTCCTCCCTGCCGTGGCAAAGCTGGCAGAAAAGATGAGGTCTGCACTCTCAGACACTCTCGCCCCTCCTGCCCGCATCACTGGCTTGCGCCGATTCTCTTCCCAAGCCCTGCTCACCTGCTCTGGCAGGCGCTTAAATTCCTTCCTCACTGCACTCCCTGGGCCTTGGAAAAGAGAGTGGGTTTTTAAGATTCCTCACCACACTCCTCCCTGAACATAAAGATAAAGAATTATTTATTTCTGCCCTCCTGTTAAACACGGCATTCTTGTCTCAGAGCTGATCTCCTCCTCTGCTTGCTCAGGTCAGCGGAGCCAGGGATATTGCTCATCACCACCGTTATCCGCAAGCCTACCCACTCTCGGCTCCCCTCCGTGCCCTGCTCAACTGTTACTCTTTCTGTGTTTCCAAGCACAACATGTAAATCTTGGCCTCTCCCTGCTCTCCTGGAACTTCAAACTCTTCTCTTCCCAAATATGGCTGGGATGGGAGCTCCGGTCTCCACATGTCTCCATGGCAGAACCCCACCCCTGTCGTCACCCTGGCAGATGCCATCCTCCACTGCCATCATTGTCAATGGCATCACTGTAACCTCGTCTCTAGTTGGCTGTGTTGGGGGCATTACAAAAGGAATCCTTCTGCAGACCTAATTGTATGCCCTTTTGAAAGTGTTTGTCTTCAAGGAGCAAAAACTCTCATTGGGGAGATATGACATAAACCTTAACTTGCTCATCCATAGAAATCTGGTTCTTACCTCACCTGTCAACCAAAAGTACTCTTCTAAAGTTAGAGTCAGTTCTCTTCTTTACCAAATCTATCTCCTACTTCTTAATGTCTTGGCTACCTACCTCTTTAGGTCTTTGCCCTACTGATTGTAATCCCCTACATGAAGCTCAGGGAAATTTCAAGACTCTGACTTAGAGTCTGTCATAGCTCTCTTTCTAGCTCTGTGACCTCAGGCAAGGTACTTTACATCTCTGATCTTCATCTATAAAATGATGGCAACAATGTCTACTGTGCACTGATGTTTTCAGAAGCAAGAGACGAGATCGGGCAGGAGAAAACCCAGTCGGAGTCGGATTGAAGCATTGCATTCTTGGTCTACAGAAACTTTTGCTCAAGATTTCTATGCCCAGTGCATTTTTTTTATGAGACACCAAACTTATAATAATCATAGTAATTCATCATTTCGAGGCAGAGTCATTTTCGTCTTAACCAGCAGAGAGGAACAAAGCCATTTGAGAAGTAAAATAAAAGAACTGTTGTTGCTGTTTTGTGTTTTGGTTTATCTTACCCCCTTAGCTGATTCTTCTGTTTTCTCTTTAAACAGACACAGTGGAAGCAGTTAAATGGGCTCAACCTGAATGCAGACAGGCAGGGAGTCAATTTGAGGTTGTGAAGAATAAATGACACAGAGGGTTTTGGCTTTGATTTTTCTCCTCAGTTGGCATGTACCTGGAGCTGCCGAGTGCCCCGGCCCCAGCACCGGCGTGCAACTGGACAAACAGATGCGGCCGGCCTGTGCGGGCTCCAGCCACCGGCCCTTCTGCAGCTGTGTCTCTATTACCCCAAATTGTGGGGCTCCCATTGTTTGTTTTTGATTTTCTCCTGTTCAGGGAAACGGCAGCAGGAAGAGGCTCCCTCCCTCTCTCAGGTCGTTCTGAACACAGCCATCAAGCTATCAGCAAGAAAAGCAGCTGGATGGGACTGCTCTGCTCAATCTGGCTGATAAACTCGAGCACATCTAGATTGTTTGCTGACAGGTGAGGGGTTGACAGCTTGATAAATGGGAACGAGACGCCCTAAATTTGTCTGTGACAGGTGTAGTTTCGTGCACTTGCTTCCCTTACCTGCGGCTGCCCTGGCTCCCAGGGATGGGCAAGGGATGCTCATCTCAGGTTCTCCTTGGGGTCCTTGAAACAACATTTCTCATAGTGATGTGACATTAGTTAACATCCTAATTCCTCCTCACCATCCTTTCCTTTAGAACCAAGACCAAACAAAAACAAAAAAACACACTCTTCTAAAATGAACGGTGTAAGAAGACCCAGAACCAGAATCTCTGCGGGAGCTCAGCACTTGAGCTGCTGTCTGCCCACAGATTACATCACGTGAAGCTGTCATGGCAAGTTATAGCATTTGTGTGTGTGTGTGGGGGGGGGGGTGGGGGCTGTCTCAACTCACTCTCATACCCTCACCTGTTCTTTTCTCTATGCAGTTGCCTACTCCCATCCCTAAGTCAGAAATACCCCCCCTTTTTTTCCCCTAATACTTAAGAACCTGGATTCTCACCACTTCACCACTTCCTTGCCAGGTGCCCACCAGATTTCTAGGCCTCAGTCTCCTTATCTGTGAAATGGGGAGTTGCTTATTTAGCAACTATTTATTAAGTGTTTATTGTGTGCCAGGCATTTTCCAGGCATCACATCTGTGGAGGAGAACCATAGCCAAACAAGCCCTTTGCCTGCTGGTGGATAATTATAGGACCCACATGCTTTATTCGTTCACCCAACAAATAATTACTCAACATTTTCTACAGGCCAGACACTACTCTAGAGGCTGGTGATCAATGGATAAAAAGGCAATGTTCCTGGCCTGATGGAACTTAAGTTTGTATCGAAATCACGTGGGGACTACAGGAGATAAAGCAAGGGAGGTGTGCTCTATATGGTGGCCTCTGCTATTATCATCATCATCATCATCATCATCATCTTCATTATTATCACGTGTGAATCACCCGAGGCAACAGCTCAGTTGTCCCAAGTGTGGTCTAGACACAGGGCTCTCCTGCTCCGAGCCTGCATTAGCCACCCGTGCGGCAGGGTGAGTCTCGTGTGGGAGGAGTCCGAGCTGGCCAGGCCGGCCGGTGGAGGTTCTGCTGCGGTGTTGCAGAGACCACAGAGCCATTTCCTCCGTCCTCGTTTTCTCAGTGCGGTTGTACCTCCTGTGTGCTAAAACAGATTGGAGCTTTTCTTTTCCTTGCCAGTCCTGCCCTTTCCCACACCTAACCCGGGAACACAGACTTCATAACTGCACCTCATGGTTAAATTCAAACTTTAGCAACCATATTTCCTGCCTCCTGGGATATCTGGGATATCTGCTTTCAATCACTGAGAAGCAGATTTTATTTTTTATTACAAGTATTCAATAAGTATCTGTAGAAACAAACGCACGGGAAAGGTGTGCAGATGTTCATGGCAATTAAGCAGTAAACCACGGTATCCCAGAGCCCTCTGCTGCATAGAAAAGTCCACTCTGGGGCTCTTTTCTCTGCGGGGTACCTCCAGAGGGCACCCTTTCATTTCCCATTCACACTCTGTATCTCTGGAGCACCTTCCAAGCACAAGGCACTGTTCTAGGTGCCAGGACTATGTTGGGGAATGAGAGAGTTGCATCCCTCCTCTCCTGGACTTACATTGTAGCTAGGGACATAGAAAACAAATAAGACCACTTGTAAATCAAGCTGCAAAAACAACTGCAGATTTAGGTAAGGGTTACATGGGAAATAATCGTAGGGACAGGACAGAAAGTATTTAGAAGAGGCCACATTAGATGGGTCACCAGCAGTTCTCTTGGAAGAGGTGGCAAGTTCTGAGCTGAGATCTGGAGAATGAGAAGGAGCCAGCGGTGAAGAAGACCTGGATGGGCATTCCAGGTAGAGGGAGGCACGGCTGCCTTGCGGTGGATTGGGGGAAGAGTGAGCGAGAGGCAGAGAATGGTGCAGGATGAGGTTGGACAGGGAAGGCGGAGCCAGGCTGGGCATCACCTGGAGGGACCAGGGGAGGAGTGTGATCCAACCTGGCTTGCTGATGGACTGGCTGGGAAGCAAAGTGGGAGAAGAAATCGGAGAGTAAAGAATGACTCCTAGGTTTCTGGCTGAAGTAACGGTGTGGATCATGGCAGACCCATTTCCCAGGCCTTCTTTGGGGCAATATTGGTAAAGACGCCCAAGATCTGATGCTTGAATCTCAGTTTCCCTACTTGTTCATTGAGTACCTTCTGACAAGGTAGTCTCTGAGCCCCTCTCTGAGCCTCTCCTTAGCTGTAGAAGTGGTGTACTGACACCTGCTTTTAGCGCTGTTGTGGGGGGTAAGCGAGAGGCCCTGGTGTGGCCACTCGTCATGAGGGTTCCACAACTCTTGGCTCCCTTCTCTGGCCTTTGCTGCCTTCTATGTGCTCCTACCTGTCTCTGCCTGTTTTAACTCAGCGTTTGCTTCTGCCTCTCATTGGGTGTGAGCAGCGTGCAACATCTCACCCACACTTCGGGACAGCCGTTGTCACTCCGCTCTCTCCTTCCATCCACGGGATCAAATGCATTCTTTCCCAAGTCCTTCCCCCGCCACCGCCCCCGTCCCCTGGGGGCAAGCTGTGCCACAAATACCCACACATGGATTTTTAGGTTCCCTTCTCCTCTCTAGGTGTAATTTCCTGGTACAAGCAGAGATAAGAAGTGTTTGGCTGAGCCAAAATGCTGGCAGTGACTGGGGCAGGTTTTCCTCAGATGACCTTTGAAATTCTTTCCAACTGAAGGATGCTAAGCTTCAGCTTAACACGGACTCCGGGTATTGCCTTTGCAGATCCCAAAGGAATAAGGGGACACAGACAGGTTCCTTCTGTCGTGTTTCCATGTCTGTCATGAATATAATGACGGAGTTCTCACTGTTGGCTTCTGACTCATGGTCAGAGGAGAAATCATCTGGAAGTAACTTTTTTTCTTCCTGTTGTTCATTAAAAATGTCTAAACAGCTTTAGTGAGACATAATTCAGATACTTTGTAATTTATCCATTTAAAGCAAACACTTTATGGTTTTTAATATATTCACAGATATGCTCAACTGTCACCGTAGTCAATGTATACAGTTTTCATCAGCTCAAAACAAAATTCCATATCCTTTAGCTATCACCCCATTCCCCATCCCCCATCTCTGCCCTACCCCCAGCCCTAGGCACCCACTAATCTACTTTTTGTCTCTATAGAGATCCCCATTCTGGGTTTCCATATGAACTGAATCATATAATATGTGGTATTTTCCGCATGTTTGAAGATGCGTCAGCGGGAGCATACACCCGTACTTCATCACATTTTATGGCTGACTAGTAGTCGGTTGCATGGATATACCCTATTTTGTTTATCCATTTGTCTATGATGGACACTTGGATTGTTTCCACTTTTTGGCTATTATGAATGCTCCTATGAACATTTGTGTATAACAAGTATGGACCTGTCTTCATTTCTCTTTAGAAATAACTTTTTAAAACTTCTCTTTGAATAAATTTTCCCTCTAATAGTATGGTAATAACCATGATTATAGCAAATAACATATAGTGTGTTGTTAGTCAGTATCAGGAACTATGCTGAGTTTATCTCATTGACTCCTCACACAACTGGCCCGAGATAGGTACTATTATTACCCCTAGTTTACAGATGAGGAATCGGAGGCTTACAGAATCTGAATAACATAAAAGGAAAGAGAAACTCCTAGAAGGAGTAAGAAGGGAGAACATGAAAGATACTATTAGACTGAGCCTGAAAATTTTTTCTTCCAAAGGGTCGTATTTCTGGTGACACTAGGCACCCCCCTCCAATTTTATATTCATTCTTACAGAAAGAAGTGAAATTCACCTTCATAGTTTTGTACCCCAAACCACCTCCCTGTCCTCTAATGACTTCAATATAGAAAAATAATGCTGCAATGTCCACAATAGCCAAACTGTGGAAAGAGCTAAGATGTCTATTGACAGATGAATGGATAAAGAAGATGTGGTATGTATATAAATGGAATATTATGCAGCCATCAAAAGGAATGAGATCTTGCCATTTGCAACGATGTGGATGGAACTGGAGGGTGTTATGCTGAGCGAAATAAGTCAATCAGAGAAAGACATGTATCATATGATCTCACTGATATGAGGAATTCTTAATCTCAGGAAACAAACTGAGGGTTGCTGGAGTGGGGGGTGGGGTGGGAAGGATGGGGTGGCTGGGTGATAGACATTGGGGAGGGTATGTGCTATGGCGAGCGCTGTGAATTGTGCAAGACTTTTGAATCACAGACCTGTACCTCTGAAAGAAATAATGCAATATATGTTAAGAAAAAAAAAAAAAAGAAGAAGGGGCGCCTGGGTGGCTCAGTCGTTAAGCGTCTGCCTTCGGCTCAGGTCATGATCCCAGGGTCCTGGGATCGAGCCCGCATCGGGCTCCCTGCTCCGCGGGAAGCCTGCTTCTCCCTCTCCCACTCCCCCTGCTTGTGTTCCCTCTCTCGCTTTGTCTCTCTCTGTCAAATAAATAAATAAAATCTTTAAAAAAAAAAAAAGAAGAAGAAGAAGAAGATAGTAGGAGGGGAAGAATGAAGGGGGGGAAATCGGAGGGGGAGACGAACCATGAGAGACGATGGACTCTGAAAAACAAACTGAGGGTTCTAGAGGGGAGGGGGGTAGGAGGATGGGTTAGCCTGGTGATGGGTATTAAAGAGGGCACGTTCTGCATGGAGCACTGGGTGTTATGCACAAACAATGAATCATGGAACACTACATCAAAAACTAATGATGTAATGTATGGTGATTAACATAACAATAAAAAAGTAAAAAAAAATAATGCTGCAAAGATTACATAAACATACCCATTAAGAGACACGGGTTTTAGGTTTGTCCCATAATCCTGATAAAATGAAGGTCCCTGTGGTCCAATTTCTACATAGAGTTATATGTAAAGAAGCAGTTAGGCCACCACAGATGGTTAAAAAGGAATTTCAATATTTATTTGAATCTCTTAAATGACACTCATCTGGAGGCAGACTTTTCAGACACCCCTTCTTCCTGATCTCCATGTGTCATGTGCATACTTCATGGATGCTCTGTAAACTCCTTGCTAACATGGCCCCAGCCCTCAATCAATCCTGCCATTTTACCACCTCTCAGGTCTTGTCTCTTTTTCTGTTTTCCAGATTTTACATCACAAAATAGCCAGGAACTAGACTGGTAAAGACAAGACTTTCTTTTGGAGGGGTGGGAGTCAGGGGAGGCAGCAGGGAAGGGTGGGGCAGAGAAAAATAGGGGTGAGAATGAGAAGGAGGGAATTGTTACATAAAATCACATCTTCTTTTTATAATGCATGTAGTTTTTCACTTTGTTTTTTCATCAGTAGGAGAAGATTTTGACTTGTTCAAGGAGTCCCACTTAGATCATTTGACGAACAGTTTACCAAAGTAAACAGATACATAAAATGTACTGGGCATATGAACAGCAGAATAGTAGAATGAATAACTTCTCTAGCTTTGACTAGAATGCAAACGGCCGGCATTACATAAATAGCAGATCCTCATTATTTGCAGATTCCATCTTTGCAAATTAGCTTACTTGCTAAAATTTATTTATAACCCCAAAATCAATACTTACAGTGCTTTTGCAGTCATTTGTGGACATGCGCAGAGAGTTAAAAATTTGAGTTGCCTGATAAACAGGTTCCCAGCTGAGGTCAGACAAGGTGATGCTCTGCCTTCTTGTGTCAGGTGTCACACAGAGATGGCCCGGGGTGGACACTGCCTGGGAGCTAGGCAGTGGGTGCAAGAAGATGCAGCTCTCAGGCCAGTTGGATGGGGTTTAATTCCAACTCTGCCACAAGTTAGTGGGGTGGCCTCAGGCAAGCTTTTAACAATTCTGAACCTTGTTTTTTATTTCATAAAATGGAGAAAATGGAATCTATCAGAATGAGTTGTTTTTATGATTTAAAATGATAATCATGTGAGGTGTGTGTGTGTGTGTGTGTGTACATATTTCTCCTAGGAGCAATGATTCAGTATTCACTAATTCAGTGTTCAAGGTGACTTTATAGACTATAACTACTATGAATAATGAGAATCCACTGCATATTGGTTTTCATGGCCCTTGGGTGACTGGGATGATGGGAAGGAATCAACACCCGTTCTTGGAAACTAGAAGAGGGCTGGGTATTCTGCTCAGGACTCCTCTCCCCAGGACTCATCAACTCAGATTTTTGTCTGTTTATCAAAACCTCACAAAAACGTAGACACAAGAGACCTAAGACTTTAGATCATCTACCTCTTTTCTCCCCCCACCGCCATGATGAACCCTTTCTTTGAATGAAATCTGACATGAAAACTGTAACATATAAATCAGATCAAAGTAAAGCCATATCCTTGAAAGAAGGGGCCCAAGGAAATCTGGTGTCTTGACAGCGAGAATGTTCCTCATGTCCTTTCTCTCTACCCTACTCCTAAAAGGGCCGTTGAGGCATATCTAGAGAATCAAGGAATGTGAAGGCCATTGATTTTGCCCAACATCTCCACAGTTTGTGTGAGTAAATTCAGACTCTGAGACGTAAATTTCCCAACAGTGCAGATCAACAAAGTCCTAAATAGGAAGGCCCTCCAAATTCTGTAAAATATTATAATTCCTTCAAAGTTGTCTACCTGAGATACTGAACAGTCAACCAAGACTTTCCTCTAATTTATCTTCTTTATCCCCAACATACATGGTATCTAGAACACAGTGAGGAAGGATTTTCTTAATTATCAAGGAGGACATCACAAATATTAGCTGATTTCAATTCTAAAATGGGATATATTCAATAACTATACAGATTCTGGCTACTTGTAATCCAATTAGACAATATCAAGGGGGAAGTTTGGATTTAGAACTCATAGGGCTTTATGAAAAATACAGATAACCATAAAACCATGATTATAAAAACATCCCCTGCTCCTCTTGTTTAGAACACTTTAAATTATATATGTATTTTTAAAGCTGGGATCTATCTACCTACCTACCAACCTATCTAATTTTTTTCACTGAGTTTGTTTTAAAATTTGGAAAATCAATATCCAGAGAGGTCAAGTGTCTTGTTCAAAGTCCCACAACTAGTTTGCAGTGGAGCTAGACCTCAAACTGAAGTCTTTTGTCTGTTGGTTCATTGCCTTCTCCACTTTTAACACTATTTGCTTAAGTCATACGGGGAAGGGCACCTGACTTCTGACTCATGAAACAGAGCTGCATTGCTCAGCAAAAAGAAAAATCCTTTGTTGACCCCATTCTCTTTCCAGTTTGAACTAGATCTCGGCCTCTACTACTCGGTGGGAGGTCAGATCCCAAAAGAAAACAGAATTTAAAAACGAAGTTCCTTTTTGGCCTTTGAGTTTTGAAGGGACCAGCTTCTGGAGACTGAAGGGTAATTTAAGGGATTTTCAAGGGTACCTTTGACTGTATAGATTTTTATATCACCGCTCACTTTAGAACCAAATGCTTACATTAATTGTACTATATTGCACTTCCCTCTAAAAATAGTTCCACTTAGAAGAGACAATAGGCTCTGAAATCATCTTGAGAGAAGAGGGGAGGTGTCTGTTTAAAACAAAACAAAACAAAACAAAACCCCCCAAAACAACAACCAGTTCAGAACGCACTTGCCTCTGTCTTTAGGCAGGGGCTCTCACCTACCTACTCTCTACCCTGGGCCCTGTCTTCTCCCTGCAAACACAACTCTGGCCTCTCCTCTGAGGATGGGGAAAGGACTGAGAGTATCCCTTCTAGAAACACTGCTCATTTACTGAGTCTTCCTCCTTGGCCTCAGGAGGCTGGCCTTTCACCATTCTCTTTCTCAGCGTTGGCCACACATCCCCATGGCCTTTTCAGACCTGTGTTCCAGTTAGGTAGAAAAGTCACCACAAGGGACAAGCAGACCCTACTTTCAGCAGAAATGCAGGTAAACACAGGAAGGGACTTCCTGGAAAAAGGACTTCTGCATTACCTGGCAGGTAACGTCCAGCCAGACCCGCAAATACACAGACACACACAGCATTGGTATAGTATGCACACTAATATGAAGGTTGCAGGGATGGAGGGAGGTTTAAAATTGAATTTGAAGCATCTCTGTTCTTAAAAATTTTAGCCACCTTTCTCTGCAAAGCTCCACCTCCTGCATTCTTCCCTGGATTCTCTCCTTTACTTCCCTCTCTTGAAAGAGTCCTCTGGAAACCTGATCTTCACCCCACATCCTCCCATTTTATCAGGCAGGACAAATTTGACTCTGCCAAGTCCCCCACTTCAGGTAGAAGTCCTACTTTTGCAATGCATCCAGACCAATCAGCGGGCCCCTGCTTGGGCTCTCACTCATCTTCACTCTCAGAGGCAGAAGGCAACAGGGCACAGATAAACTTCTACAATGGTGCTACTTCTTTAAGTGCCAAAGTGGCTAGGGTTGATTTTTATTTCAAGCAACAATAAATCTCGGGCGCCTGGGTGGCTCAGTTGGTTAAGCGACTGCCTTCGGCTCAGGTCATGATCCTGGAGTCCCTGGATCGAGTCCCGCATCAGGCTCCCTGCTCGGCAGGGAGTCTGCTTCTCCCTCTGACCCTCCCCACTCTCATGTGCTCTCTCTCATTCTCTCTCTCTCAAATAAATAAATAAAATCTTTAAAAAAAAAAACAAAAAAAAAAAACAAAAAAAAAAACCAATAAATCTCTCTCCATAAACCACAAACTTCACCTTACCCTGGCCTAGTGACCCCGTGACCAACCACCAAGAGCGATGTCAAACATTGTGGATATCAGGTGCCAGCCATAATTCTAAGTACTTTTCAATCAAACTCATTCACTCCTCATGTGCCTTATGAGGTAGGTGCTAGCTGCCTTAACAGGGAGGGAAACTGAGGCTCAGAGAGATTATGTAACTTGCCCAAGATTATAGGCCTGAGGCTTTCTCAGAGCTTGTCTTCCTGACTCTTCTGTTATGCTCTTTTTGCTAACGGATTCCATTGTCCTCAATATGGCTGCAGAACCAAACTTCCTGGGACATTGAGGACCCAGAATTTCCAGGTAAGTGAAGAGGAGGTAATGGGGCCACATATGCTATGCACACCACTGCCTAGTTATTGCTAGAGAGCTTTTTCAACCTCAGAGAATGTGGCATTCCATGCTAACCAATCATTTTAAATTCCTGCAATAAATGAAAAAATAAACACACAGCTGAGGATATAATTCAGCTAACCTCGCTCCCAAATGAGGCTGATTCCAGATAGAAAGCAGATTTTCATATTTACTGTATGTGACAGCTGTAGGAATTAAATGAATCATCTGTCTATCTCTATCGCCTTGTTCCTCCTGTGCTGTATGTATCTATCCCTAGGGTTGTCTGTCTTCCCATTGCAGGAAGACAGATCAGTATAGTTTCAATTATTAATTCCATGTTTGGATCACAGTAACACCAGTTCCAGTTCAGTGACCTGCAGTTCCTATTGATTTAAGTGATGAATTATCTACACTGCAATGTATTATTAACTTTATTTTGTCTCTTATTCCTTCCGCATTCATGCATCAAAATAATAAAGCACCATTCACGGGCTAAAAGGACCTATTTCCCTTCTCACATTTCCCATAAGGCAAAGCCAAGGCACACCAGGGAGGTAATTACACAGAGCTGGGGATGGGGGGTGGATATTTATTTTGCCTACGAATTATTTATCTCAGCTGTGAATTTGGGGAAGGGGGGGTGGGACGGGGATCTTGAGTAGTGGCAGGGATCTGAATGGGGAACAAAGGGGCCCAGGAGGAAAGTTAATGAAGACAAGTGAAGATTGGAACCCTGGAGATGCAAACAAAATAAAATAACCTCGACTCAAAAGGTCAAGTTCTAGGAGTCTCTCTACCCTTTGTGATGCTGGCATGAGGGTGGGTGTGGATGTGGGTGTGTGATGGTGGTCCAGTGACGGGAAGGGGGCAAGGGAAAGGGGCAAGAGACGAGAGCATCACCAGTGTTTCTTATGAGGCCTTTCATACTGCTCTGCTCTGTGTACTTCCATGGCAAGACCTACCGAGCGAGGTCATATCCTAGTGAGACATGGAATTGCAGATGTATGGCTGAAATTGGTTAGTTTTGGCTGCCCATCATCACCTTCATCTTCTTTGGATAAAGAAGAGACACACTGTCTAATAATTACCTGTTGAGGCATTGCCTTTCCCTGCATACAATCTGGTAGGGCTGTTAATCAAGATGCCCTACCTTTCCCAGGCCAAATGCATGACCCACGCGGGGCCAATGAGATTCTCTCCCCATCAAATGGTATTTGAATTACAGGCAAAGGAACCAAAAAAACCTGAATGTAATTGGCATGTGTTCATCCGCACTGATGCCTGGGTATGACTATCAGGCAATCACTGCTCTCATGACCCTCTGAAGATGATCACTGCCTGTCTTTGCAAGCTCTGTTTTTCAACTTTTCTTTGATTTGAGATGCCCCACCCCGTATGGTTTCAGAAATCCCTTTTTATTTGGATTTAGTTATGTTTTGTTACTTTCAACCAGAGAACTTGGGCTGAGCTGTCCAGGGACTTGGCTGCATCTGGAATGTCACTGAGCCCTGAGTGATGGGAAAGGTGAGGAGGGAAGTAACAGATATCTTGTCCACATCTCTAGCCCCAACCAAGCAGCAGTCACACAAATGGGGAGAGCAGGGCAGCAGGGAAAGTGAAAGCATTCCTCTGTTCACTTTCTCCCATTTCTTGTTCCAACTGAACCCAACCTCCCAGCCTCCAGGATTCCTGTTGGAGGGACTCCCAACGTCAGAGAGCCTGAAGAGACACCCCATCTGGCTACCCCACCCGAAGGGAAGACCTCAGCATGGGGTGCCTGGGGTCAAGCCCCCACCTATGAGCCAAACCCAGAGAGAAAGGAGAGGCACACACAGACCTCCCAACTTGAAAGGGAACAGGAGCATGCTAAATGTGTAAAAGCTTCCATGTGTAGACAATTGGAGGATTACCTGGGTCTCATTTGTAATTCTAGTCAACCCAAAGGCTTTGTGGGAGGACACCTGCCTCACCTAAGGCCGCTCCTGGTTTGTGACTCAGAGCACGAGAGGCAGTCTTGGTCTGAAGGAGATGTCAGGACTGTTGTACTGCAGGTTCTACCTGCTACCGTCACTCATCTGACTCAGACACGAGCCTTGGCCTTCGTTTCTTCTTCCCTTCTCCCCACCTGCCCCCATTTGAAGAGCACGGAGCCAAGTATCTCACAGGTAGAGTCTGATTCTACCAGTCAGCCCAGCCCCCGACAAGAAGTAGAGAATGGCCACTGATACCAGAGAAGCGAGTTCTTTCTCTTTCCCGTACTTGACCAAATAAGGCGAAGAGGAGCCGAAAACCACTGTGATTAGATTATATGGAAGAGGGTCAAAGATTAAAAATCCACTGCCTCTCATTATTAGAGGAGGGATGACAGATTCAGACCAGAGCACAAAAGAAAATACATTATTTCAAAACAGGATATGAAACCCAGTCCCAGGCGATTAGTCTCTGTTAAGTAAATTTACTATCTAATCTTTTAACTGTCTCCCGAAATTGCCCGTCCAAAGTTCCCTCCCTCCTCAGTTGGAAGCTCAACCTTGGGCAGCGCTGTCATCCACTCGGACTCCATCAGCATGCTAATGGAACCGGGACTCATCTGGGGAGGGGTGTGGGGGTGTGTGTGGGGGGACATGGCGGAAGTGGAGGCGGCTGGAAGCAAAATGCACCTCATAATAAAAACAGGATGTGAGCACCACAGACCAGCCCAAATGGAGGAAGGACAGGGATGTCGGGCAGGGGAAATTGTTCCGGCTTTAGTTTCAGAGCCAGGCCCATCATCCTGGAGGCTGTTCTTGAACATCACTTTGGGCTCATCCCGGGGAAACTAGACTTTGCTTTTTCCACTTAGCCCCAAGAGGCCCACATGCCAAGGAATCCCATGCTCCCAGATTGTTCTCAAACCAGACCAACCTTCAAAGCTTTGGTTTTAAATGAATGCTGCATTGCAGGCCAAATACCACAGGCCTGTTTTGGGGCCCGGAGAGGACAAGATGTGCACTTGGAGGCCAGACAGGCTCACAGCACCATCCAAGCAATGAGAAAACAAAGAGAAAACAGGACACAGTGAAAGAGAGGGCCTGTTTCTCAGTATCTTTCCTGGCTTGGGGGCCACTGTCAACGTGGAGCATATGAATCAGAGAGGTAGAGAACATTAAACCAAAAGCAACTCCTTCCTTTTTCTATTTACCAAAAGGAACTCTCTCTCTTTCTCTCTCTTTTTCTATGCTTCACTATTTTCTCATCATCTGTTTAGTCTAAAAGGCTGAACTGCGGCACAAAGAAAGTTCTCTCCAAGAATGAGTTTTCCAGAAAAAAGCTTTTCAGACAAGGGTGGTGTGCGCAGCACTCTGCACAGCCTAGAGAATGGGGCATGTGTTTAGCAGGAGGGGGCTGGAGCAGAGCTGGACTCCCTGAAGGATTCTCAAGGTGCTCTGTTTGTGTGATTTATCCCTTCTGGAAAATCCAAACATACAAATGTGCCTGCTGTAAAAGCAAGGGCAGACATGGGACTCAAGTCCCAAACAAAGCGAACCGCATACCACTCACCTTCCCTGGGGGCTTTCTCAGTTTTAACCTTTGTAGGTTTCAACCAAAACACATCAAAGGGAAGTGCATGCATTTCTGGTGGGGATCAGTGGGTGTCATTTCTCTCTCTTTCTCTCTCTCTCCTTAGCCCTTAGCAAGCTTCACAAAGAACTCTGGGAGAGTAGGACCTGGGCAAAAACGGCCTGCTCTCAGCCCCTGGGATTTCAGAACCTGACATCACTGTCTTGCTCATCAAGTGAGCAAAACCACACAACTCTGAGGCCCCCCGCTTCTAGAGAATGGGACACAACCCTCGGAAGATGCAAACCCAAAACTCTTTTTATCTAGTAACCATTTGTTCACCGGAGGTTTGATTCACATTCTAGAAGAGGTAGACCAGTTCTGCATGCTTGTCATATTCCAGCCCGCACACCCCTTATCTCTGCCTAAAATGTACTATGGAGCCATGCCCAAGTTTGCGCCTTGTGTAAAAACTGATGGAGATGGCAGACAGAGTTAAAAATGTGTCCTCCCTTGAACATCATCTGTCCGAGGGGAAGGCCACTTCTTAGGCCGGGAACTGTGCTCAGGGCTTGAAATGCATGAGTTTGTCTAAGCTTCAAAACAGTCCTGTGAAGTCAATGCTTTTACTTCCATCCCTGTGTCATACTAAGGCAACTGAAGCTCAGAGAATGTCAGTCCCTAACAAAGGTCACCCAGCTTGTTAAGTGGCAGAGTGAGAATTAGGACCAAAGCCTTTCCCCACAGTTGAAGATCCTGTCTTTCCATATTGACTTGCGTAATATGGCAAGGCTTCAGGGAGGTCCCATGCCCTTTGATCCAGTGCTTATGAGGCTATGGATTTCATCTATGGAAATAATGGTGAAGGCAGACAAAGATATAGGTTCAGTGACACTATTGATAGCAGAAATTTGGGAGAAAAAATATGGCATTGGCTAAATAAAATACCATATCCATATAAGAGAATACTATGTAGTCATTAAATGACAGGGATAGGATAGTCTTCTAGTGACATGGGAATGTTTACAATGTAATGTTAAGTGAAAAAAAAGAATGTGTAACCAAATGTCCATGGATAAACAAATGGATACATCCATTCTGGTATAGGCTTGCAATGGGATACTGTCATTCTATGGAAAAGAATGAGTTCTGTACAAGTACTGACTGAGAAGGATTTCTTCTTTTTGCTCTAATTCGTATTTTTCCCTCAAAACATATTATTTTTTTTAAATAAGGAAAAAAGTATTAAAAACAATTTTCAACACTCAGGTATAGGCATTGGTTTTAGAAACTGTCTCAATAATATGGTTTTGTCATTATATGTGTGATGATGATACTCTGCATGAACAAGTTGCTTTTGTTTATCAACGTATACGCAGTTTGAATCACACATTGGTTTATTCATCAGTGTGTGCTTGGCAAGCTGTGGGGGGCAGGCTAACAGGGATTTGACTGTATGACAGGTCAGATTTTGGTAATGGGGAGATCCGAGGGAGGTTGGAGTCAGATCTGAATAGAGACAGGGGAGAAGACAAAAAACGGATGAGGCTTGGAAGCATTGAGGAAAGAGGTGGGAGGATTATTCCCTTCTCATAAACAACTGTGCCAATGTCTATGGTGGGTGTTCCAGACATAGCCCCTCCCCCATGCCCATCCAAATAAAATAAAGCCTCAGGTGATTGGGCCAGCAGAGCCAAGAGCAGACCGAATCAGCCGGCACTGTGGCCAGCCAACACTGCCTGATTTTAATTATTGCAGATGGAGTTGAAAGGTTACCTATTGCCCCAGGGCACTGCTGCCCCTGCCCCACCCAGCCATTGCTGTAATAACCATATGTCTTCATTTCTTCCCTGATCAATAACTCTATGCCTGAATTCGAAAGATACATCAGCTGCTCCCATAGTCCTCTGATAAACGGTTTGAATCAATCTCAGAAGCATTATTCCTAGAGCCCTGGATTATTGTATCAAAGGCATCGGGTTTCCCAAGAAGCTTCTAGGACCCTGGATACTCAGGGGCATGGAAGGCTGGAGCTGAGCCTGGAGTGTCTTTAACTCTCAAATGATCACTGCTAGGCTATGAACTGTTGACGACTGGTCCCTGAAGACATAAATACAGAAGTTGAAAGTAATCTAGAAACTTTTATAACAATTTGACATTGCCATACCCTAGTATGTGATATCAATCACCTATATTCACCTTTTCCATGACCACTGTGCAGTGTTGTAATTATTTCCCAGTTTTCGGATTATATGTTTTCTGATTATATTTTTTGAAGTGTCATTCTATGCCTGTTTCATCTAAAAATTAAATATTTGGACCTCTATTTTCTACATCTTTTCATGTCATTTTTCTAATAGGTAATTTTTATTATGTTTTACAAATATATTCATATATACCTTGGAGATTTTTTTTTTTTCTAAAGGGGAAAAAATCCACCTCACAAATAGTTTCAGAAGTAACTAAGTAAGTTTCAGCTCAGTCTTCTCAGGTTTTGTTTTTGTTTTTATTTTTAAATTAATGGAGATAATCAAGAATTGAATAGAGAGGCACCTGGGTGGCTCAGTCAGTTAAGTGTCTGCTTTCGGCTCAGGTCATGATCTCATGGGATTGAACCCCACATTGGGCTCCCTGCTCAGAGGGGAGCCTGCTTCTCCTTCTCCCCCTGCTTGTGTGCTCTCTCTCCCCCCTCCACCCCGTCAAATAAATAAAGAAAGAATTGAATAGAGTTGGCATTTGGGGTATAACTTTGTCTTTGATTAGAACCCCAGCTGGGTGGCTCTTGGAAGGATCATCAGGGCTTTCTAAGACTCTTTTTGGTCTAAGCTGATGAGCAGGTCAATGGGATGAGACAATTCTGGAGCCTAATACCCTTATTTTGTTCTGAGGGACTCCCACGGTTAATCTCCTTATTTCATGCATAGTCATTACCCCACTACACCCTGCTTTCTTGAAATTTCACTCAAACTTTTTGGTCTGTACAGCTGTGCCCAACAACATTGCATTTTTATTTAAAATAGCCTTGGCTACAAGAAAATGTATATAAAAACCTGGTGGAGGATAAGATATTGCCCTCAGCTTTAACTTGCTTGCTTGGTTTCCTTTGAGGAAGAATAATCATGCATTTTAAGCCATGCTGGGTAAGCCATCGAACAATCCAAACTGGAAGGTGAGAAGTGGTCATACTGCTGTCCTGAAGGTCTGGGTCAACTGATGCCTCAGGCTCAAGTGACATTTCTATTCTCACTCGAGATGGATTTGGTTTTTTTTTTTTAAGACTTTATTTATTTATTTGACAGAGAGAGACATAGCGAGAGCAGGAACACAAGCAGGGGGAGTGGGAGAGGGAGAAGCAGGCTTCCCGCGGAGCAGGGAGCCCGATGCGGGGCTCAATCCCAGGACCCCGGGATCATGACCTGAGCCGAAGGCAGACGCTTAACGACTGAGCCACCCAGGTGCCCCTTGAGATGGATTTGAACGTCAAAAAGCTAAGTCAGACTTCCTGATAGCTACTGGCTCCAGAAAACTCAGCGATCAAAACATCACTCTCTGTACAATAAAATGCTCCTCTCTTTGTAGAGATCTCTCCAGCCTCATCCCCCAGGTAAACTCCCCAAGATTACCTAAAGCCAGGGATTTCCCTGTCTGGTGCCAATTTATCTTTTCACATAAATCAATAGTAGGTTAGTGCTAAGATTTTCTCCACCTAAGCCCTGCAATCCCTTTCCCAGGATAGGAGCAAATATCTTCTTCATCAGAAATATTTTAAATCCCAAGTGGGGTTTTGATGTTGCCTCATTTCTCTGAGGCCAGAATTCTTTTTGGAAGGCGGCACAGGGTGGTGGGGAAGGGCCAAGACCTGAGGTCTGTTCCCTGCTCTACCACCTTTCAGCTGTGGGCCTTGAGGGAGATTACATCATTTCCCTTGAGGGAAATTCTCTGTGCCTCAGTTTCTTCATCTGCAAAATGGGGGGACCTGAGTCCTAGACTTATTATGAAAATTAAGTTATAAAGTACTTAGAACAGTGCTTGGCACATAGTAAATATTAGCTGGTATCATTATTTACTTTTTAAGAGGGTGTAAGCTATTTCCAAAAGATTTTTTGAGGTATATGATATAGACAGAGAAATCACAGAACATTTTTCCTTTCCCAAAAGAACGAGACCACTCAAATTTGAGTCTTGGATGGAAGCTATGTTAGGATATCATTACCATATTAAAAAGAGGCCAAGGAAGAAAGGAAAAGGAAAATAAGGAAAGAGACATGGAGAGTCTGATATGAAAAAAATGGATAAAAGGAGGGCAAGCATTGTCAAATACGCTGGTGACAAACCAGAGGATCATTCGACTTTGAAACTCACTACCATAAAATTAAAAAGCCTAACGACAGAACTTAGAAAATTCCCTGGGGAAGAGGAAAACAGACAAATACCAAGTGAATTTAAAATGCCAGTGAACATGAGCAGGAGCAAGGACTCAGCGTCGGGACGGGGCGGCTGGGTTGTCTGCGCCTGATGCAGAACTCCTCAAATTGCGTCTCCCCCTTTAACAAGGGAACTGGTTATTCAATCTGAATTTCCTAAATGAGAACCAGCTACCCCATCTGAATTGCCCAAATTCAATTAAGTCACCTGGCATGCTTCCTGTCAATACTCTCTGTCTCTCAGCTGGCTTCGCCGGTAACTGTTCTGGCTTCTGATCATCATGAAGCTAGGGCAGACACACTGTCTATATGAGGCCACCAGCAGAAGAACGCTCTGTCCGGTCCCCGTGGAATACCAAGGTGAGACTGCATGGGGCCCACTGACCTCTTGAGAAAATGTCAGGGTAACTCAAAATCTCTTGCATGCCCTACTTTTTCCAAGAGGAGGGGCCCCATTTACAAAGTTTTCTGCTCCTTAATGGACTCCTTCTGGAATTCAGAAGAAAATACCTGGAATATGAGGCTGTTTTCAGTGAAGAGCAGATAAAATGTGAGTTACAGGTGAAATTTACACAGGATAGAAGAACATCTCAAACCTCAGTGGACTTAGCAACCCAGGGTGCTTATTAAACAGGCAGATTCCTGTTCTTCCTACCTGACCGACCCCCCCATTCTGAATCATGAGGTCTCTAACAGGACCAGTTCTGTACTTTCAAGCACCCAGATGATTCTAATGATAAATTTTAAGAAATGATCTAGAAACATCACACAGGGGAGAAACGATAGGAGGAATGCTACAGGAAGCTGTCTGTAAAGGAGTCAGCTAAAATTTTCAGGTCATTTCACAGAATTACGGTGACTTGACCCTCAAGTGCCTTCCCTACCAGATGAGATTTCTTCTTACGGCTAGGGAGTTTCAGTGCTGGACCTGCAGCCACCTGGGCTCTGCACCCTGCAGGACTTCAATTCCTGGATGTGGAACCAAACTGCAGCCTAAGTACACCCGAGTTCTTTCAATAGAGGTCGGGACCTAATTCCCTCTATGGCTGCTATAGGAGCTGAGCCAGGAATATGCCATCCTGGCTCCAAGGTCACTCTGCCCATTTTTCTGGATTTTGCAAAGTCTTAGGAAGTAGAGATTAAGCTTCAGCAATCTCTGCTTTGCTGTTCATCAGCAAGTCATCAGAAGAACAAAGTAGCAGCTTTTGTGCTGCAGAGGGAGTCTGTATCCCAAACTGAAGGGCAAGGCAATGATGGGGGACATGTGTTGATTGATGCCCTATCTCCCCAGCATTTCTGCCCCCATCTTTGTTTGCAGAGCCAGCACACCCCCCCACCCCATTTCAGTTCCTGTGCTTGGGTGGACAGAGCATGTGGCCCTGGGCTGAGCCAGAGCATCTCATTCCTCTGTCCCCAGCTGAAACCAATGGGAGGGGGAGTGTTTGCAGAAATGCTGGAACAGAGACAAAGGCAGGTATTATTCTCCACTCAACTTGAGCCTGGAAGATGTGAGGTCTGGAGCTGTGGTGGCCCCCTTGCCACAGTGAGGGGGGCACCTGTCTGCAAATGAAGGCAATGTAGAGAAAACTAGCCCAGAGAGAAAGAGAGAGAGAGGAATTGGGTGTGGTGGTTGTATTCAGACCCCTGATTAAATCATCCTAGGGGTGCTTTTCAGACCCATGCAGCAATCACCTTTTTTTTTTTAAGGTAAACTTGGGTTGGCTTTTCCTAAAATTTTGTAACTGAAAGACACCTAACCAATGTAGTAAGGCTTTTTAAATGAACTGTCCAGACTCACAAAGAAAATCCTACTTTCACATTCTTCGTACAGCGTGCTGACACTGAGTCTTCCATAGGCACATACATTCGGTCTCAGAAATCAGAATACATCCTGGGGCTCACACTTCCCCAAAGTCCTTTCGCATCCCTTCTTACAGTTAATTTTCACAGTTTCCCCTCCCGTGGTGCTAGATGCTAGCTAGGTAAATACCATGTTGGAGGGCAAAAACAGTGATCCCCATATCATGGGTGAGAAGACTGAGGCTCAGAGGGGTGAACTCACTTGCTCGAGGTCGACATGCGGGGGTCATCCCCCCCCACCCGCCGCCCACTTCCCGGTGGTGTGAATAAGGCAAAGTCAACCTGGGACTGTGGGGTCCTCCTCTCCCCTAGGCCGTGCAGAGGCAGCTCTCCGCCTGCATGGGCAGCTGGAGGGAGAGGGCTCTCAATACATTCATCAGCCAGAACATTGCCGGCCAGGCCCCTGCTCCAGTTCCTAGACCCTCGCCCGTCTGCCCTGGGCAAACCCTTCTTTATGCTGCCTGACTCCGACTCTCCCACGCATGCTGGGAGTGTTGCCCTCCACGTCTGCACCAGTTTTGTTTTCCTCCACCAGTAACACGGGGAGGTTTTAGCACAGGCTTCGAGTCAGAGGACCTGGGTTCAAACTGTGACTCACACACCATCCATATGACTATGGGTAAGTGACAACCTCTCTGAGGCTCAATTTTCTCACCTAGGAGATGGGGGTCCTAATGCTACAGATCTCACAGAGTTGTTGCAAATTAATGAAATATGTTTGAAACCATTAGCATGTGGTTAACTCATGCTAGTAAATATTGGTCATAGACACTAACATTCATTGTGCCCAGACTCTGTCAGCACATCATTTAATGGTCACTAAGTGGAGGCTCGCTGTGTTTATCTGATTCCCACCTGTCTTTCCATGGCTGCTCCATCCTGCCTTCTGTCTAACCCGTAATGCCCACAGCTCTAGCTCTGTCCCTCTACTCTGGATTCCACGGCATTTGACAGCAGAGCCACCCCCTGCCTTGCATCCATCCTTCACGTCCACCAGGCGAGTGTCTCCCATATATTCAGGATGGCCCATCTCTCCCATCCAGACTCTGCGCTGTCCTGTTTCTGTTCAAGCTAGTCTCACCTCCAGTCCAGCCAAGTGGTCGAGGCCATGAGCTTTAGGGCCAAACTCTCTTGCTTTCAAGCTCTAGCTCTTTGTTTTGTCACCTTAAGAAAGTGACAACCTCCTAGGCTCAGGTCCCTCACCTGGGAAATGGTTATGGTAACACCGACCTCTCCGGTTGTTGGGAGCTCGCTAAGCGTGTTTGTTTATCATAGGTACAGCAAGCTCTACCCTTGTTAATCTCATTACAGCCTTAGCTGCACAGCACTTAGCTTGCTGCCCCATAGCAGGTGGGAGCTGAATTGGTTTTGACCCAGGGGCATTTCTTGCTCTGTGGTTCCCTGCACTCGCCCACATTCTCCTATGGCCACAAGGTGGCAGCCTATCCATTGCAGAGGAAGCTTCCATTCCCAGAACAGGGAGAAGGTGAAACGATTTCTTATGGAATATAGAGATGACTTTTCTTTTTCCTTTTTGGTGGTGGAGGGGGGGCAGGGGTGACCTGAGAATCCTCATAAGCTCCTGCTTCCACTGTCTGTGAGTTTGTTTTGGTACACAGCAGCCCAAAGTGGCACAGCTGAAGCAGATGAAACAAGCTGCCGGTACTTGAAGGTGTTTCGCTTTTGGCATCCTTTTGGATTAGCACCCATCCTCCTCATTCCATCAGCCAGGCTCCATCAGAAAGCCCTTTGGGTTTAGAAATCCCCTCTAGGCTGGGCTTCCCCAACCCGTATTTACCTTAAGGTGTCAGGGAGGCTGATGTGGGGCACCTAAGTGCACCCGGGGTGACCATTTTGTCCAGAACTTTCCTGGTTTTAAAGCTGAAAGTCCTGTATCCTGGGAAGTCCCTTGGTTCCAGGAAAACTGGGATGGCTGGCCACTCTAGGGCAACTCTCTGCCACATTGCTCCTCTCACTCAACCACATGGTTTTCCTTCCTTTCTCAATGACATGGGCACACAATTTGCCAAAACCCTAGAATTCTATAATTGCATATTTGGAAGGGATCACAGACAACATCCAGTTTCCCCAGGATGGGAATCACAGCTCTTTCCGTGGGCTTCTGTCCACTTGGAGCCACAGGAACAGAAGGAGGGGTGTCTGGCTTCCTGGCCACTCTCTCAGAATAGCTTCTGGAAAATAGCAACCCAGGGCAGGATGCACCCAGGGAGACTACAAGATCTAACTTAAAGCAAACTTCATACCAGATGCTTAGGGATGTAATTCATGTGCTCTTCAACTGGAACACACTCTCCAAGGGTAAGGGCTGGGATTTAAATTTAACCTGGACGGCACGGCTTCCCAGACCTCACTTTGGTACGGTGGGGTAGGCTGGAGGAGCATTAACTAGGAGATTCCCCCAGGGACTGGCAGGGCATGAACTGAGCCGGGGTAGCCTGCCTGGATTTCGCCTCCAGAGAAAAGAATGCACCAGCATTCTCCTGGAATCTCTTTGGCACTCCCCATCTCAGCGGTGCCAGCCACCTGCCCTCCTTGTTCACTTCAGAAAGCAACATTTTCTGGATTTATTTTCATTAACAAATCCTGCTGAAGCAAACTCCTGCCCTCAGTGTTATCAGACATTTACATCTCCACAGTCTCAGCCCTGGCACTAAATTGATTTGCTCAGAGACACACCACTGAATTCAAGAGTTTTATTAGAAAGCTGAACCGAATACAGGGAAGCTTTGCAAAAACAGGATAGAAAGAATCCTTCTTTTACAAAGCCATGCAAACCAAGCAAGCCCATTAATGATTGACTATGGTAAGTATACCTCTTTAAGAAGGGACTTTTTTGTTGTTGGTGATTAACATAACATAATAAAAAAAATTCTCACAACACAGAATTCTTATTAGTAATGAAAACTTTCAGAAATTGGTTTTCCAAAACGAACTTCGCAGGGAATGGAAGTATCTACATGCAGAAGGAACACACCCAAGTGATTCTCCCACAAAAGAGGACTCAAACTCGGGTTTGGCTACTTGGAAGGAATCTGCTAAGAACACAGTAGACGCTGCTGATAAATCTCCTGTGGGATTTGCCACATTTGTCTCCTCCTCAGGGTTTGCAAGAAGAAGAGTCCAACTAGGGGGAGGCTGGGGGACAGGTCACAGCTAACTACTCTGCACCTAATGTAATTACCAAAAATTCTCTGGGCGAGTGAGCTGAATCATAAAAGCTAAGCAAATCAGAGTTTTAACTGACACCCACAAGAATGGGAAAGGCAGACACACACTAATGCAGAACAGTGGGAGCAAAAGCCCTGGAAAAGGAAGCCGTAGTCGCTGCCCCCACAGCTCTGCTGAAATGGGAGCACAGGAGAGGGTGAGCTGAGAAACAGACCATCATCTGAGAGATCTGGGGTTTACTCCCAGGGCGGCCAGAACCCAGTGGTGGGGCCCAGAACAAGTTATTCACCTGTCCGAGGTTCAATTTCCTTCTCCTGTAAAGCGATGGGGTCAGGTCGAATGTCCTCTGAGGTGCCTTTATTTCTTACAGTTCTGTGGAAAGATATGTAGCTGGCACGTAACAGTGAAGAGGTTAAGCTGAGGAGACAAGAAAGTGCAGACTCACTCCATAAAAATTTCACAGCAGCCTCTCCTGCTCTTTATTTGGGTTCAGAACAGGGTCTTGAGCTCCTGTTCTCAGACCAAGCTGGCAGATCCTAAGCAACTTTCCCCAAAAGATGTGAAGGGGATGAGCTCTGAGGACAGCCTGACTAAGACAAGATCTCTTCCATGTGGGGCCTTCGGGATTTCAGTGGGATGCCCATCTTCTGCCCTTGGTAACTGCACCCCTCAGAGGGGTGGAGGGTGGGGGGTGGGACAGGCAGAGAAAGTCCTACCCCAGCTTCCAAACGCTCAGGGGAAACCTTTGCTTTCATGCCACATGTTTTTAGTTTTGTTTTCTTTTTTTTTTTAAGTGATTCAGATCCTGTAAAGTCCTGTTAATTCTACTTCACTTTCATAGCTAGGACTTTTATCTTTCACCATCCCCTCACCGTCTTAAAGAGCATTATCTTTATTAAATTTGATAAGAATCAAAGCATTGAAAACAATTATGTCCCTGTGCCAGCCAAGAGCCAGGAACAGCCTGGCTCCCAGAAGAGACTCAAGGGGACCACGATGCAGGGCCCATAGGGAGGCTGACTCTCTTGGGTGGATCAGTACTTATGTCCCTCACCTGATGGCTGGTTCAGCTTGGGGTACACACTCTAAGGAGGTTTTAGGGGAAAAAAAAAAGCAAACACTTAAGTTCTCCTTGGAGAGAATACCATATGTGAGAACTGGCAGTAATATTTGAAGTCTATCACTATTCACTGTTTGGTAAGCGCCAGGCCCCGTGCTGAGCACTTATTTGCATCACCTTTCATTCGTCCCTGCTGCCTTGTGAGATGGGCATTATCATCTTCATCTTGTAAAAGGGGAAGGCGAAGCTCAGAGAGGTCAAGGAATTTACCCAAAATCACGCAGGAAGCAACTGACACAGCTGAGACTGGCATTGAGATCTTTTTTTATTGCAAAACATACACTTATTAGATACTATATTAGAGTGCTTGCTTCCCAACAAGCAGGACTAAATTAATAACAGCTAACACGTGAGTGGTTTCTATGTGCCAAGGACTGAGCTGGGGGTTCCATAAAGACTGTCTTTTTCCTCCTTCCACAAGCCTTACAAAGCAGGTCTGTTCTTGTGCCCATATTAGAGATGAAGAAACTGAGGCTCAGAGGGCTCACAGGGAGGAAGGGGCCAGCTGGGATGTGAATTACTCCGTGGTTCCTGCTCCCACCAGCAAGTGCACGGCCTTGCCCTGCCACCTGCCTGGCAGTGAAGACAGCAGGGGGCCCGAAGCCCCCGTCTCAGGAAGGACACTGCTGCCCCAGGTGCAGAGGTGGATTACAGGCATCCAAACCTCACTGTCCACCCTGGCTTTTTTTCTCCAGCAGCAACCCTGTAGCCAGGCCTGCGGGAATGCTGGCCTGGGAAAACAGAGTGCTACCGTGGTCTGTCAGGTGAGCCTTCTCTCCCTTCTTTGCCTTGTGAAGATCCCTTTTAGTCTTTCTAGCAGGCAAATTGTTTTCAAGGGCCAGCCCCTGAAACCTGAGAGGAGAAAGCCCCTTTCTCAGAGTGGCCACCCCTGATTTTCCTTTACAGTATGTACAAAGCCAGCCCAGACTCCCCAGCCTGCCTCTTCCCCCACATCTCCCTCACGCTGGTTTGCAATTCCCATCTGCCTCTGACCCAGGAGCCTGGGGGTGGGGGTGGGGGCAAGGCTGTGCAGACCCTTTCAGGGCCTGAGGGGCCCCCTGGCTGGCAGGCACTCATTTTTTATTTAAAAGCAAAGCAAACAGCAATATAAAAGGGCCCATATAAGAACTCAGTGTGCAAGGAGGACTTGCCTCAGGCAAATTTTTCTAATTTTCCTGAAAACGTGCGTTTTACTTTTTGGCCCAAAGCCATTGCATTTGCCTCTGGACTCGTCCCTCCCCCACCCCCCTCTCGGGGCCACCATTCAGTGGTTGAAAAGTTGCTCCTTGCAGAAAAGAGCGTGACCCCCTGAGTTTTCGTCAGACGCCTTATGGGGGCTGGCGAAGATTTTTCGAGTTTGCTCACTCTCCGGCTAGAGTCCATGGAAGTTGCTCACGGACAGTGCAAGGCAACCTCATGAGTGAGGAGCAGGGGGGCTTGATGACACATGCGAGGACCCTCAGCTACATCCAGAAGATTATGTCGGCTCCGAATCCTGTAGAACTCTGCTGAACTTTACTTTCACTTTATGCAAGGGCTAATTAAGCTGGGTTTGTCAATGGTTTTTATTTATCTTTTTCCTGTGGATATAATTATAGCTTGAATCCTGTGAACAGAACCTCTAAATCAGCCAGTGGTCTTCAAACTCTCTTTAAAAGCAGAGGAACCTTCTGTCTGTGGAGCAGTCCCCAGAACCATGACATAAAGGACAGATGAAAGCAGAAGTTCTGGAGGAGGAAGGCCTGAAGCCTTGCCCACTTGGCTTCCCAGTTCCCTCCCCTTTCCTCCTGAGCCCTGACCTCTGCCTCACGCTGAGACAGATGTCATGGAACCTCAGGGTTCCGAAGGATGCCGTTTGAGAAACAAGGCTCCCTATGGCTGACTACTCCTTAGAACATCTTTTCTAGTTGTGGCCTCCTAGGATTACTGAACACAGATGGGAACTGCAGTCTCATACGCCAGTGTCAGCAGCATTTCTGTTTCGTGGGGGTTGATACAGCGCCCTCCTTGTACTGGAAAGTGCCAGTGGGTATCAGTAAAGGCTCTTTACATGCAGAATAATGACCACCAGAGCTCGGCGTGAGCTTCAAAGGGTTCTCTTTGTTGGAAAGGGTGACAAGGGTACAGGATTTACCCCCGATCCTCTCAAGGAGGGTCAGCCTCTGGGACTTCAGTAGGTGGGTGTTTGGAGGCCGGGAAACCCACGCAGCTCTGTCAGGCCCCAAATGAAAACGGCCCTTATGTACTCGCTCTAAGCCTCGGGTCTGACATTTAAAGATTTATCTTCCTTCTCAAACTGAAAAATACACATTTCCTCTCCATCTCCGAAGGGACTAAGGAAACCCAAGATGTCAGCCAAGTGCAGAATGGCTGGGTCCTCGGAAAGCCACTGATAAGTTGTTCTGATGGAGGACTCAGGGCTCTGTGCTCTGGTCCCGGCTCCTGGGGTTGGGGAAAGAGCTCTGATATGTTAGTCTTCACTTACACAGGCCCTGTGCCCCACCTGCAAGATCCTGCCCTTGCTTTCTCAGAGACCCCTCCTGTACGCTGTCTGAAGCAGGCAGGACAGACAGTAGCCCATTGTACAGATATGGAGAGTGAGGCAGTGTCACGTGAAAGTCAAAGAATCCCCCAGGTGGGTGCTCTCTCCATTAGCTCAACACACCCTCAGGCTCTGCTCTGAAGGTGCTTTAGTCTGGCAAGTGTTTTCTGTTTTAAGTGACAACATGCTTTCTCTCATCTCACCAAGATTCATAGAAAGGGTTTTTATTTTCTCATATACTTTTTCAACAATGAGGAAAAAAAAAATCCTGACTACATGATGAAAGGCAGAAAATAAAAACAAGAAGAAATGGTGACTGGCATGGGAAGCCACCACCTTGCTCCACCCTCTCTGCTGTATCCTGCCTTTTCCCCGTTCTAGCAAAGCCCTTAGATTCCTCTTGATGTTCTATGACAATACAAATAAAACAGAAGCAAAATATAACATTTACAAAATGTAGGCTTCTAGCAGCTGCTGACTGAGGGCTTCTAGAATCAGCTGGGATTATTGGGCATCTGGGGATGTCGAGAAATCAGAGGCTGGGGTTCTTGTTCTGACTTTGCCCCAACAGGTTAGCTGTGTAGCTTTGAGAAGAGATGAAAGAGAAGAAAATGACTTTACTGTCTGAAGACACCCTTGTGCCAGAGGCACTGGAGTGGGAAGGCTTTGTGGGATCTTTGGAAGGCTCCAGAACTCCATGGAATGAAGAACAGATAGGAAATGGGACCCTTGGTGCTGGAAAGGGTGTGAAGCTGGGCTGCTGTGGCTGGTGAAGACTCTCTCTCAGGGCTTTCTGGGACACACAATTAAGAGAGATCTTCTGGATTCATATAGAAAAACAGCCCTAACTTTTACATGGTCCTCGACTTTTATTTTCCATACTTTCTCACCTGGGACTTGCTTATAATCCAACAATTGTGACAGGCACATCCCAGGATTCAGTTATCCATCCCTCTGGGTGTCCTTCCATGCCCAACCAAATTATTTATCTATATGCCCACATAAATCCCACCTCTCCTTCCAGATTAACAGCCCTTCCATCCCCTGGTCAAAATGGAGATGCACAGAATAATAATATTTAGGGCTATAAAGATCCACCATACATCAGGCTTTCTACTTTGCATGAATCATCTTATTTAATGCTTGTAATAAGCCTACAAAGTTAGGAGCTATCATTAACCCCATTTTTACATGAAGGAACTCAGGTACAGTAGAATCTGGCATCCTGCCTAAAATTACATAGTTGGCAGGGGATAGAGGCAAGATTCAAACCAATCTCACTTAAGAGCCCGTCTTTTAAGTATGCCCCTCAACTGCAGCATGGACACTACACCTCAGGATATCCAACTGAGTGTGTGAATATGCGACCAAGCAGACTGACACAGCGTGAGAGTGCACAGGGCTTTCCTGCACACACAGAAGAAAGACGGTCATGAATGAGCTGTTTAGGGCTGGGCTACAAATGGGGGCATGTGGACAGAGCAAGGGCCAATTAGCTACTTGGATCATCCAACAGGATGAATGCTCAAAGTCACTTATTCTGCTATCAAATTAATTACACAATTTTCAAATATGCTTCCCCCACTCTTAATTGTGATACCTTAGTCATGGTTTGCCCAAGCTAATACTACCCTTAGTTTGGGTCCTCAATGACAAAGTGCTGAAAGAAAATTACTGGAATTGTGTTAGGGGATAAAGAAGAAAAAAAAACCTTAGCTAATCTATTGTCAGAAAATTGAGAATCATCAGTGTCAAGAAGGTGCTTCCCCTGAGAGGACCCACTTGACACATTTGCAAAATAGATGATTCTCATTAGTCAGATGGAAATGGTTCCAATGGATTGGGAACTTGTGGTCTCCAATGGTGGCTTCCCTTGCTACCCCCCTTCCTGCCCCTTTTGCATAATTATTTGCATGGCAAACCGGCATCAAGCCGGCACCTGCCAGCTCTGCCCACAGCCCAACTCCCAGATAGCAAAGCCAAAACACACTGGACATGGGAGCCTGCATTCTTGTACACAGCTAGAGAACTACGGTTGATTTCCCAGAGCAAGATCTCTATTGAACCCAATCCCCCCAGTACTGTCCTTTCTGGCTCCTCCTGACCAACCACAAGCGCGCATCCAACCCTCACACCCCCAAACGTTCAACTGGTGACTGCCAAGATCATTAGTGTACAAGAAAGCACTTAGCACAGCGCCAGGCACAGAGCAGGTGTGCCACAAGGCTCAGGACGGCTGGGGGCTGCTGGGAGAAGAGGGCCTGGCTAGACTTCTGCCGTGGGGAAGCTCTTCCCTTCAAGAGAGGCCTTTGCCCTTTCAGATGGAGGAACAGATACAGAGGCGCTCGGTCTGCAAACAGAGCCCTTCCAGAGCCGGGCCTGCTGTCCTCTTCCCCAGGCTGAAGTCAACATGGGGACATTTGAGCTACAAATATCTTTTCCCATTTCACACCAGAGTGACATAAAATGGTTCCATTCTAAGTGGATGGGAGGTGGGAAGAGGGAGGACTGAGGCTAAAGCTTCATTTTAATTTTTTTTATTTTTTAATTTTTTAAAAGATTTTTATTTATTTATTTGACAGAGAGACACAGCTAGAGAGGGAACACAAGCAGGGGGAGAGGGAGAGGGAGAAGCAGGCTTCCCGCTGAGCATGGGACTTGCTCGGAGCCCGACATGGGACTTGATCCCAGGACCCCGGGATCATGACCTGAGCCGAAGGCAGACGCTTAACGACTGAGCCACCTGGGCGCCCCTAAAGCTTCATTTTTAATGAACGCCAATAAAATATTCTCTCTTAGGTAATTATCCCCCCAAAACTTATGCAAGAGAAATCATCTATAACTTCTAATGACCCCAGGCTTGCTTAGCTATACTTGGGGGCTTCAGCTATAACACCAAACCCCTTCACGATGCCACTGTGTGGTTTCTTAAAAACAGTGAATTCAGAAACTCGTAAGGAACTCTGTCGACTCTGACCCTCAACAACTCTTGGCTTGTGGCAATTTACCTGATGAAAGTTAATGGCAGCAGATTTTTCAACGGCCCTTCCTCTATGGGCTGCTCAGTGATTTGGCATCAGGCCAGTCCATCCAGTCCCCAGGCTGGGGGACAGGAAGCAGTGCTCCTGACAGTGAGGGGTCCCAGCTACAGATGTTTTTCTGGCCTCCACCGGCAAGCAGAATGAGACTTAGGCTGGCCTCATGAGGGGGTGGCCCGAGCTGGGGAGGAGCTGATGAAGAGTTGAATCCGGCTCCCGGTCTGAGCAGGTTTAAGAGCCTTTCACTGTTGCAGGACAATCAGGTGACTTCTGTAGGTTTGCTGTGTCAATAGGTCACTCTTATAGCTGTGAGGCAAGGTAAGAGCACCAACCCCCCCCCCCCCCGCACCCCAGGAAATCATGGCAGGAAGGAGGGACTCACTGCCTCATACAAAGATTCCTCAATTTCTTTGTGTTCTCTATTTCTATCCTAGTGAGACTCCGCTTTCTGCCCCATATGTGAGGGGATTTGACAACGCCAGCCCGTTCCCTAAGAGTGACATCTGCAAGGACCAGGACACAGGGCCTGGAAGCTACTCCCCTGAGAGTTCACATCTGTGTTTAGCAAAACCTGAGCTCGGTGACTCTGGGGTTCTACTCCTCGAGAGTGTGGAGGGCTGGGGAGCGTACACCCTTCCGAGAACGCTGGCTTGAATCTAAGGTGGGTCACATTGTTTTAGGATCAAATCTGAGCTCTGCTGGTTTTCTGACCCCTTCTCCCATTCTAGAAGGATAGAATGAAATTACTTTTCTGCACCTCCTGGAAAGAGTTGAGTATTATGGGCTCTGGGTTTAGTGGGCATCAAGTCCTACTGGGGAAGAATGCGATTGAAGGGAGAGTGGCCTCAAAAAGAGGTAGGAAGCAGCTTCTTTTCCAAAAACTAGAAAGGGATTAGAGACAGAAAGATATGCAGGGGCCCCAAAATTTTGGGAGAGGCTCTACTCCTTGCTGTGCCCCAAGGAGGAGGAAAGACCCCAGGAATCATACCTGTTGGACTGCCTGGAAGCCAAAATTACCCCAAATTCCCTTTCCTAGCAGAAATTTTTCTAAGTAGGGCTGCTGTGTTCCAAGGGTCCTCGGTGGGCCTGAGCAACAGTGGCGGAGCAGTGCTAGCCATCTTTGGTTTCCGAGCACTTGCCAACTCCTAACTGTGCTGGGAGGGATGTGTGAGGAGAGAAGGGGGGGACCTAAATAGTGACTGACATGGCATTTCCAACCAGCTTGGTAAGATGGGGACTTTTAAGGTCAAAATCAGGTTCATGGGAATGGTATTTCTGGTACATCCGAGTTTCTCCTGGGCACTTGAAAACCCACTTAGAACCCTTGCTTGTCCTTCTCTTTGATGTCTATTAAAGAACCAGGGGACCTGTTCTTCATGTAATCACTTTTCCCTGAATTTGGGACCAATTTCCAATCTCTCTGACTCTCTCTCTTGACTGTTCATGTTCAAAACCAGGTGGAAGCTCTCAGTAATAAATTCTAGGAATCTTCCAGGACATAGGGATGGTTCCTGGTTTCACAGTTACAAGAAGGAAAGTCATCCAGATTATCTCTAGAATAAAATGTCACCAGAAAATGTATTTTAACAATAAAATACTCTGTCGCGGCTTAAAGTGACACATCCCTTCATCCCTTCCTTGATTCATTTTAGCTTGAGAAAGTACAACAAATTCTAAAATGTTTTCAGACAGATCTGTCTTCTATGCAAGATCTTAGATATCTCAGTTAATAATTCAAATAAGCTAAGTTTCCCGGTTCTAATGTTTTGCACCAAGATTTTATACCATCTCATGTACCAGCGGACTCTGAAACTTGGAACTAAGAAACAGCCACTGGATAGTACGCGGTTGGGGATATAGCAGTGCTCCCACAGTGGGGTCCCTGGACCAGCGCCAGCTGGGAACTTGCTAGAAATGCAGATCCTTGGGCTCCACCCCAGACCCATGGAATCAGAAACTCTGCGAAGGGGCCTAGCAACCTGTATTTTAATGAGCCCTCTGGGGGATCCTGGGTAGACCTCTGAGTATGAGAACTTCTGGTGAGGGGCTCAAGACTCTGAGCTCTGAGTCAAACAGATGTGGGTTTGAATCCAGATCTTCAGGTACCAGGCTGTTCACCTTGTGCTGCTTCTCTCAGTCTGGTTCCCTGATCTGATCAACATACCGATAATCCCGATTTCCAAGGATTGTCAGATCAAGTGAAACACTACACAGAGCCTGGTGTGGGTATTTGGGGGTACTTGTGAAAACTAATCACAACCCCATTCCTTCCAAGTTCAAGACCAATGTGAATCAAACAGATAGAGAACGTTGGCTTTATTGCTCTTAAAGGTCGTCTGATCAAAGATGTGACACCACTGACCACTAGACCTCCTAGCGTTGCCTCCCAGAACTTTGGACAATGTGCCTGGCAGGGGGTTGGGGGGTGGAGAATGCAGAACAGGCATGTTTAATCTGAATCCCTGGCTCACGCTGACAAACCCCAGGAGTATGGACAGAGGGTGTGTCCAGAGGCCTCACAAAGGCAATCCTGGCTCCACCCCAAGGGCAGGCTCTGTGGTGGCAGGCACAGAGCTGATGCCACCTGTGAGCTGGCAGATCTATATAACGAGGAGCCTGCTGGGCTCTAATGGCTGTCTTAACCTCAAAGGTTTTGTGGCTTAGGGTTTGGAGTAGGGAGAAGCGAGGGAAGGAGAAGGAAGACAGCCTGAAGGCCCTTCATAATTTTTCCTCTTGGGGCCTGGATGTTCCTGCCCCTCTAAGGAAATAGAATAAGTGGGGGTCAAGCATTTCCCACCATTTACAAAAAACAGTGCTCATAAATGCTGTGATCATTACTAAGAAGTTATACAGTATTTCTAGATTGCTACATGGAAAAAAAAAGATAACACTGAATGCTTTCTGTCAGGTAGGTATAGCAACAGTCAACACAGAGAGAAATGAGTATGGGCCAGGCATGTATTAATCAATATACTAACTCATTCATTCTTGTCCTCTGTGGGGTAGGCGGACTATTAGTCACTTCCGTTCTACACATGAGGACACTGAGGCACAAGATGATCTGCCAGTAGCCAAGGGTGACACAGGTGAGTAGGGGTCCAAGTTCAAGTCCAGACAGTCTGCCAGCAGGGCCTGTGCCCCTAGCCACTGTGCTGGGCCAGCCAGGGCAAGGCCGGGAATTCTGAAACACATGTGTGCCTTGCCTTAAAAAAATTAGTTAAGAACACACAGAATTGTAAACGTTATTAACCCGACCCTTCCCATAACTGGAAAGTTCTTTCAGCTACATTAAAGCTGAAATCTACAATTCAGAATTATACAAAGAGAAATACAATGAAGAAAACACAGAAAATGCTCAACAGCCTAAAAATAATAGAGGCAACAAAAAAACCTTTAGGTAAGAATAAATAACAGAAACTTTATGGTATTAGAAGTCAGAGCATGAGATGAATCATAGAATACAGAGTCGAACATTATAGGCCTGGTTCGACCTCACTAAAGAATCACCAGAAATTACCTTTATACAAACATGGCACAAAAAGAAAGACACACACCTGCCAGTTATAAAAACCCTGAGCATTCAGTAAACATCTATCTGATAAATACGAATGAATCCACTGTTCAATAATAACAGTCCTGAGAAACGATTTTTTAAGTCAGTCTTTATTTTATCCTAGATGCTCACAATTGGAGGTTTTAGTTCTAAACCTCTCTTGAACTATTTCTGCTAATCTGTCATTTGAGTCATTTCAGAAACCATTTTTAGTGAATTCTGCAGGGAGCAAGTTGCCCGTAAGAAGTCTATTACTTTGTCAACTTATGTATTAGTAAAGTTGTGATGTGTCAGAGGGGTATAAAGAATCCCATTCAAATGAAAAAAGGCTTTTCTGCAAATACATCCTACTCTTCACATCTCAAACCACTTTCACGTTTATCCAAATGCTTTGTTATTTTTTAATGAATGTCTGATGGGGATGCAATGAAAACATGTCAGCCAACACTTCTAGAAGTTTCTCACATCTAGTGCCTCTCCATCCCTCATTTTGTGAACCTGTATCTTCTCTGTCTAACCCTGAGAAAATAAAAAGTTCTCAAACTACCCCCATAGAGCAATTTGCAGTCACTCTCCCTGACTAGATCACTTCAAATTCACCTTCTGCTTGGAATGACGGAGGAGGCCTTCCACCTTTGGAGTTTGGCCTTCATGATAAAAAAAATGTAGGTAAAAAATGCAAAATAACTCTAAGAAGTAACATGCACATTCACTGCTCACGCCTCTATTTTTTTTTTTTTTTTCCTCCTCAAGTGTTTATAATGGAGCATTTCAATTTGTTATAAGAGCGGGAATCAGAGAGTGAAATAGACTGGAAACAGACCAATTTCATCTTTCTGTCAGCGTCTCATGACAGGCCGAAGATAAACCTCATAAACTGTGAAAAATGAACAATTCTTGGTTTTGATAACCTACGCTGGGACGAGGACCAAGGAGTTAATATCTCTGGAACCCAGTTTATCTCACTTGTTTTTCAAAGATTAATCCCAAACTTATCCCATTTCGTCAACAAGTTCAACAAGCCAAAAGGGAAGTTTTAGACTCCTGGCCGTAGCTCCTCTCCACGTCTAGGCTTACTGGTGCCAAACGAAGTGGTAATTAACCAGAAGTCTCCCTTTTTTTCTGACATGCAGAATGGCAAGGCAGCGATATTCCAGAGAAGGAAAACACTGGTGGGAACCGCAGATTTTTGGGGTGAGGGGTGGCTCAAGAGAAAAACAAGAGGCACAGGATATGGAGGTAATTACATGGCAAAAGCAACAGGGTGGAAATAAATATGGAGTTGGAGAGGACAGTGAAAAGAATGGTCTGGCAGGAGAAGAGTTTCCAAAGCAGGAGATAGTGGGGCTAACATCAGGTAGGAGGCTGGACTTGAAAACCCAGTTAGAAGATTTGGGACATAATGTGATGGCCACAGGGAGCTATTATGTGTTCTGGAGCAGGAGAGCCTTATGATCTGAGTGCATGATAGAATGCACAGTGGTGTGCAGGCAGCTGGTGGGGGAGACTAAAATCGGGAGTCTAATTGAGAAACGTCTCCATAATTGGGACAAGAGATTGTGAGGGCTGGAATCGTCCATGTTTTTCTTCCTTAATCAAAGTATTTCCCAATTCACCATAAGCGAATTTTACCACAGATACATAGAATTGTACTGCTATTTACTTGTTTTATCCTTACCCACTAATAACTTGACTGTTATGTTTACTTAGCATAATCTATTATATCTGCAAAATCATAAATGTGATATATTAGTTATATATATATCTTTAACCCACCTGAAAACAAGTACACAGATGGTAAAATAAGTTTGTGTGACTTGTACTTAAAATCATCTCAGACCATCAGTGAAAGTTTCCTCAGTTCATAGGTTCTTAAGCTTGCTGGGGTCACAGACCCCTCTGTTTACCCACTAAAATCTATAGAGTCTTTTCCCAGAAAACCGAGTGTATGTCTGTGTACACACACAACTTCATATGTTCTTTCAAGTTGCTGTCTCTTGGGTTAAACCCTTTGGGTTAAAACCCTTTGACTTATATGAAGCTTGCAAAATGTGAACCTTAGCTTCTCAGCAGGCCATGTCACTTGACAAATCTTCCTGGAACTCAATGTGGCTTTGGAGAAGTCTTTTCAAGAGCCTGCAACTCCTCTGGGGAAGTCTGACCCCATTCAGTTTCTAGAATGTTCTGTGGTGAAAGCCATTCCTAATGGCTCCCCAGATACCCTTGCTCTTTTCAGAAGCTCCCACTGAACAAGGGCCATGAGGACACTCTTTCTATGGTACCAGTCTGCACGGTCCAGTATAGGTGAGAGCATGCACATACCCCCTCAGGGTGACACGTGGATGTGGCTGGACTAGCCCCATGGAGCTAAGTTGTGCAGTCTCGTCTGTTCTTCCAGACTGTTGCTGAGAGAGGTGTTTGGTCTCACCCATGGCCTATGATTGCTCTGTCAAATCAATTCAAGAGACTATAAAGATATAAGAGCTGAACAGCACCAGCAGGGGACTCTTTTTTTTTCTTTCAAGGCTCCCTGCCAGATAAAACAAGAATAAATATGAAATGGCTTCATATTCCAAGCATGAACTAATGTTGGGGTTGCGGCTGATACGTAAAGAACAGCTAAACAGGCTTTGACACCGTGACTCTGGAGGGGGCAACATTCTCACTGGAAGTGGGGGTGTGAGGATTTATCGGGGCTGTTGGGGAGTGAGCTGTCTGGAAGAGGTTCCTCCCTCATAAAAAACTCAGGCCCCTGCTGACTGATTCTCACATTAGGAAAACATTGGTAAATCATCAGCATAATCCAAGAATTATTCCCTTCCTCTGCTCTGAGCATGGAGGCCCTTCTCCTCTTATCTGTTTCTAATTTTCTTCGTGGGTGCTATTCCTAGTCCATTAATTGAAAGGATTTTTGGCTAGAAGCCCATGACCTGCCTGGGAAAAAAAAAACTCCACGAAATCGGAGGGGCTGATACTCTGTGCGTCGAAGGGAAATACAAGTGGATGGGAATGGTTCCTTTGGAGTCCCTGTTGGGTTAGGTTCAGAGCCCTGAGGCACAGTAGGGAGAGCTGGTGGCCTGGACATCTTCCCCTAGCCAGGGAGCATGGTAAATCACAGGCTTTCACAATGTCCTCCAGAGAAAATAAGATCATTACAAGACTTTTAAGATCAAGCATAATAGACTCCCTACAATTTGTTTTTCTTCTGCTGCTCTTACTAACCCCTCTGGGCCTTCTTCCAACGCTGAGTCTGATATTGCTCAGCAAGACAGGGAGGTAAGAGGAGGGGCTCTGGGGTTGGTCAAGAGCCCTGAGATAAAACACTGCCTCCACACCTTCCTAACTCAGTGGCTTTGGACATGTGGGTTAACCTACTCTGAGCTACGGTTACTGGGAAAGAGAACTCGAGTAAGCGCACTACAGAACAGCTCTGAAAATTCAATGAGACGACGCGTGTAAAATGTGTAAGAGAGTTCCTGGCACACAGCAGGCTCTCAGCTAATGGTCGGCATCACCACCACCACCACCATCACAGTCTGCCCTGACGACCTGCTGAACAAGAACAGAGGCATTAAGTTCAACTCAACTCAATGCCATTTAGAATGGATTTGCAAATGCTGCCAGTGACAGCGCCAGTATGTACGTCCCCAGTTACATTTTTCAGCTGGACAACCAGGATATAGGACAAAATGCTGCTGTAACATCCATTCATTCACCCATTCATTCATTCATTCGTTCGTTCATTCATTCAATAAACATTTATTGTACCCACGACATTCCAGACATTTTTCTAGAGTGGCAGCTATAATTTAGCAGGGAAGACACAGTCCCTATCTTTCTGGAGGGCATAGTCACCTCAGCTGTGGGGGGTGGGGATGAAACACAACCTCAGCAAACACAGTGCAAGATGCCTCCCGGGCCATCTGCACTATTACCTAAGGCTCATGCTGCAACCCAATGGCAGCATACAGAACTCATCAGGACCACAGGAACTTAGGGGCTATACTTTCCCCAAATGTCCGCAGAAAATCCACCAGGTAGTTGCTGATATCTCCTCAGTACCAGGCACTGTGCTGGGCTGAGGGACGCCATGGGATTAGGGTTCATAATCTGAGTAAAGGAGAAAACAGATAAGTAAACAATCATTTTAGCCGACGGCAATGCCTGAGCCCCAAGGCACCACGACATCACTGTACTTAGGGGCTTTACAGCTTAACCATCCACCAGCCAGGGCATCTTCTGAAGCAGGGCATATGCTAAACCTTAAACCAACTTCACATGCCCTAATCATCTATTTCACTTACGGGATAATCTTAAAAATAAGGAAAGCAAAGATTCCCTTCCTCACCTAAGAGATGGTAGAGAGTTAGTAGATCGGGATTGTATTCCACTGTCCATATTGTTGGTTCCCCTATCCCTTAACAGCACAACTCCCCACGGGATCCATTAGGAATCTGCCCCTCCCCTCCTCCTTTCTTCACTAGCCCCTGAACTCCCACATTAGCACATAAGTTGTGGTCTGGGACTAAGAGGGTTTTGTTTTTTAAACAGTTAAATCTTTCATTGCAGACCAATTAAAATTTAAAGACTCTCTCCCCCACCCTTCTCCCCCTGCTCTCTCTCTCTCTCTCTCTCTCTCTCTCTCTCTCTCTCACACACACACACACACACACACACACACTCCCACTTCTCTGAGCACAAAGAGCCGATGACAGCCTGGTGTTTACTATTAGAAACAGGATCTGAAAACCCAATGAGAGAAAGCCAGCCCTACACCTCCACTTGTTTTTTCCTGCCCAAAGTTTCCTAAATAAGATGGTTTCTACCAGAAACCATGAGTGCCTCCTACCTAAGCCAACCAGAGAGTAAGACCAAGTCCCTTGGCCTTCTCAGCTGTCATTCCCTGGCAAAGGATGAGGAGACACACGTGGTGCCCAGGAAGCGGCCTGGGTATTGGGTGAGCCCTGGCCCTCCTGTCACACAGCTCTGCCCACCTCATTCCACAGCTGCCACCTGCAGGCCTGCATGTCTCTCATGTTCTATCATCACGGCTCCTTGGCAAACTCAGGGGACCTGCCCTGACCATCAAGGATGAAGGGCCAGGACATGAGGTTAGTCTTCTAGCTCCAGCCTCATTCTATATTCTTTGATTCAGAAATAATAGACTTTAAAATGAGATTAGGTAGAGAGGGCCCGGGAGTCTCTAGGTAGGTGCGTAAATGTGTTTACATCATACCTGTGCATGTGTGTGTGCACTTGAAAGTGTATATTTGGGGTGCACAGCCCGTGTATGTTTGCCTATATATACTGCAGTCTGCCTGCTTGACTGAATACGTATCTACTTGCTTTGCTACCATTCTGACTATCCTGGCTTACTCAGAGGAAAAAGCTCCTCTCAACAGCTTTCCTTCCTCAGATTTAGCAGAGCTGAAGACGGCCTCTTCCCAATTCGGTTATGTTGTACACACAGAGGTACATGCCCACACTTTGCCTTGAGAGACCTTGGGTTTCCCGGGACTTCTCCAGCTAGAACACGCAGAGACAATGCAGTCATCTCTGGGTGTTAATTTGGACGTTAATCCTCCGTGCTAACCTCCCTTTTCCCTGTCGCCTTAATGGGGTATCAAACAGTGACCCTTGCAAAGCAGCCAGCCAGACAGGGGGTTCTGGTGCTGGGTTTCATGGAGCCAAGTCTGAGGAGAAGTGCCACTTTCTAAGGTATCACCGGCTGAAAGAGGTCATCCTGCTGCCACGTTGGGCGTATGCCCCCTGCTCTGCATAGTTCTTGGTGAAGTGATGGTAACTTTCTCTTCCTGAGTGAAGTCCATACAGGAAAAGATAGAGATTAAGAAGCAAAAAAGACTGGGCGCCTGGGTGGCTCAGTGGGTTAAGCGTCTGCCTTCGGCTCAGGTCATGATCCCAGGGTCCTGGGATCGAGCCCCGCGTCGGGCTCCCTGCTCAGTGGGGAGCCTGCTTCTCCCTCTGCTTCTGCCTGCCACCCCCCTGCTTGTGCTCTCTCTCGCTCTCTGTCAGATAAATAAATAAAATCTTAAAAAAAAAAAGAAGCAAAAAAAAAAAAATCAATTCACTGTGATGGAAAGAAACCATCTCTGGCAGGATGTGAGGTAGAAAAAACTCTGGGTCCCATGGAGAGAAGGTCTCCAAACTCCTACAAAACAAGGCAAATGATTTCTGTGATGACTCATCTTTGGGCCAGCATGTAGTCTGTGGCAATGGAGCTGGGAGGCTGGGAGAGGCAGCACGTAGAGGATGGGGCCCGCTTTCCCGGGCCATGCAGAGGAGTATGGGGCCTTGGAGGAGAGGCCATGGTCAGAACTACAGCTGGCATCTGGAAGGAGCCAGAGAAATGCAGAGGATTTGTGGTCCTAGCCAGGTCCATCTCTTCACTGAGGAAAAGGGGCTCCCAGCCCTTGCAGTGTAGACAAGCCACTTGAACTCACCATCCCCTTTTTAAAGGGAGATCTTCTAGCTCTCCCTTCACCTCAGAGATAAATTATTCCAAAAGCAGTAAGAACAAACATTCACCATGCCCTTATTATCTGTCAAGCACTGCAGCAAGCACTTTCACGCATTTTTGCACTTGACCCTCGCACCACCTCAGGGTGAATGTCTATATGTGCTATTATTCTCATTTCACCAACAAGGGAACTGAAGTTCAGAGATGATCTAACTTGTTTGAGGTCACACCACTAGTAAGTTAGTGAGCTGGGATTTGAGCGAAGGCAGCTTGAGCTTTCTGCGCCCAAGGTCACGTTTCAATATGAGCAAAAATTACTGCTCTTTTTAGAAGAAACCAGGAATTGTCAATCAGGAGAGAGGGATCGCCTTGGAACACAAAGCCGAAGGACCCCAAAAGGTATCAAACCAAAAAATCATCTTCCTCCTCTTGAAACTTCCATTCTGCCTCATGGACTCCCCTGCAACTTTGGAAACCCGCAGCCTACTAATTCACTTTCCAGATCCCATGTAGCTGTGTCTCTGGATGATCATAACTTGACTGAGTCAGCTGACAAGGTCTGCAAGACTCTCTGAAAGACATCATTAATTTGAAATGACGCCAAGTGTCACATGGGTAGTCCATTTGCAAACATTCTCCTTCTTTTGCCAAAGAGCAAGCGTTCTACGCAGTTACCAGCTCCCTTCCACATCACCTCTCTGTGCCAGGCTCCTCCAGCCCACTCAGCTATCTATCTATGCTGATGAAGAACAAACCAACAGTAATCCACGGAGGTAATATTTGGTCCGCTGCCATCATCCCGAGCAGCCAGCTTTCCTGGAAGGTAGCTTAGCATCCTGATGGCACAGCCCAACATCACACAAAGTAGCTATAAGCCACCAAACCAGTTCAACAGACATTCACTGAGCTCTCACTTCAGATGAGGTAGCAGACATGCTAAAGTAGAGTGCCTGTCGTAGTGCAGGAAAAGACCAGTGGAGAAATGCTCCAACACAGGGTGTAATTAAGTACATGCTAAATAAGCACCATTTTAATTATGGCTGGGACATATTTTGAACTATTAATTTGTATCTATTTTTCATCTATTTTCTCCTCTCCTATCTTCTCTTCTCAAGCACATAGCCAATCAGCCTTACCTTCATTGCCTCAGAGATGGTACAAAGCAGAGAGAAAGGAGAAGTCCCTCGCAAGACTCTCTGGCTTTGATAGTCTGAAAGCTCATGCCCAGAGTTGAACCAACAGGATTTGTGGAGAACGAAGGGGGCAAAAGAGGAACTGGATGGAGGAAGAGGCAAAGGGAACTGGAGAAAACCAAGGTAGAAGGAGGCTTTCTTCCAGAATGGAAAGTAACATCACTGGGCTGGGGGCAGAGGCAGGAGGAGAATGAGAGCATGAGACACAGAGAGAGACAGAGACAGAGAGACGGAGAGAGACTGAGGCTGGGACTGCTGGGTGCTCAGGCAAAGAGGACTCAACCTCATGATTCTTGCCTCAACAAGACCCTCCACCCCCCAAAGGCAGTGGCTGTGTCGTATGTCCAGGCAAACATAGGACCAGAGATAATTGTGCAAAACAATTCTCAGCTCCCCAGTGTGACCACAGAGAGCAGCTAGCCCTAACTGCCAGATGGAGGGGGTCAGGGGCACCACAGAGGTAACTTGCTTGGTTTCTGCCTTAGACACTGCCTAGAACAGTGGCCCAGACTGAGAGTGGAACCCAAGCCGTGCCAACCATGGTTTCTTGGCAGCCTGGAGGGATAGGGCCATGGGTGCCAGAGATAATCTAGGATGTCCTGTACTGGGTGGGTGTTCTGTACTTTTATTTGCTGAGTCTGGCAATCCTGGATTGGACTTGAAGGAGAAATTAAGTTGACAAAAATGATGTGGACAAAAATTCATATCTGAGATTCATACAAAAATTCATTTGTAGAACTGAAATGGTACACTCTGATTTATACTCATTCACATATAACACCTTTTATTTTTAGAGAGCTTTACAGTATATGAAGTTCCTTCACGTATACTGTATCATTCGACCCTCCCAATAACCTGGTGAGATGAGAAATGTGGGTCTAATTTTTTCCAGAAGAAGATCCAGGGCTCAGGGAAGCTAAGCCTGCTGAAGATGTTAAGTCCAGGTAGGCCAAAGCTATAACCCAAACTGGCTTCAGCTCCCAAAATGCTCTGCTCTGGGACCCTGCACTGCCTCCGAGTCCCAGCCTGGCTCAGGCTCGAGCATTCTGGACGCGACACCACTGACTTCAGTTCCACGTGCCTCTCACGAGCTTTTGGGAAGCATGAAGTTTTAGAGGTGTCTGGTTCCAGATAACCTCTCTTGGGTTTGCAGAAGAGCCAGAGCTAGAAAATGCCTTTGCTTGATGAGGGTCTCCATCACCTGTGGGCTCCGGGATGACAAGACTTTGGATGATAATCCTTTGAGTTCATCATAGTCCGGGTCAGGTGACAGCCACCTACAAATAAGATGGCTTGATTCCCCTGCTACTCATTGAGGATGGTGTGCATGGTGATTTCTGGAGAAGGAGACCAGACTTGGGGATGCTTTGCAGAGCCCTGAGGAGGGCAGCCGGAGGAACGTTCTGTCCAGCACACTTAAGACAGCCACTGCCTGGGGGGGAGGGGCCCGCTCTGTCAGAGCTCAGGGTTTTACACATCCTAAAATCTTTACTTATCGACGTCAGGTCAAAGGGAAGGGAAAAAAAGCTCAACCAGACTTGAAAAGTTACCTGGTTCTGCTGTCAGCAAATGGGCTGCAGCTGTTTTTGCCATTACAAAAGCTGGTGCTTTTTTTTTTTTTTTTTAAGTATATTGTAGGAAATAAAGAATATGATCCTGGGGAAGCCCTATGTATACCACTGCCCGCTTTGATAAAAATTTCATTTTTCACTCTATACAGAGGATTTCAATGGCAGGAAAATGTTCTTTTTCTTTTTTTCTTTTGTTTTTTTGAAGTGCTAGAAGACAGGAACCATTTTTATTGTCATGTTTTATTCTTTATACTTCGATACACTAGAAATATTATTTATTTCCCACTAAATAGTTAACACTAACAACGATAACTCCTCATTGTTGGTTGAAGTCAGTTTTGGGGTGTGAGAAAGGGCATCTTATAGATTGGGAAATGAGACAAAGATTTCGATGATCGCCAAAACATTCATTACCAACATCTATTTTGTAATGTGTTCAAAGCACCATAACATGAAGCTCGGTAGATGTGTGAAAAGTGTCTCTGAGAATTTCTTTCAAACATCTCACCGACTGGCAGCCACTGAGCTGGGGCAAGTCCTCCAAGGAGCTGGGGCCATTCCAGTGCCAGCGTCAGGACTATTGGTCGATGTATCTGGGCAGGAGTGATGCCCTCAGAGCACGGTGCTCATTCTGACCAGTCTGGCTCACCTGAATGGACCACAGGTCAGCAGGACTAAGCTCTGCGCCAGAATTCCAAGTTCCCTTCCTCCGCCCCGGGCCAGTGACTTGTAAACGCAGAGGCTCTGCTAAGCACTGGGATTTCATTAAGGGCCTTGTTAAAATTTACTAGAGTCAAATAAAGAAAAGATCCAGCCTTGGAAATCATTCTCCACTCATGTCTCTCCTTCTCCCTGCTTCCCACCCCCACCTCTGATCCCACTTATTCATCTATTAAACAACTAACTACTGAGCGAGTTCTGGAAAGTTGCCCATACCACATCTCTTTAGAAATCATCTCAGAAAACGCCTTTAGGAAGGTAGGTCACCTCTTTCCATTTGTCTTACTCTGGCACGTCTGGTGCCTAAGCAAACAGGCAGTGAAGCACAACTGTGAAGAATACAGAGAATCCCGATTCTTAAGTCAGGCCCAAGATAAGTCCTGGCCACTGCATATGACCTGGAGGACCTTGGGCAAGTTCCTTCACTTCTCTGAGTCTCACTTTCTGCATCTATAAAATGGGACTAGTACTGTGACCTACTGTGTCACATATTGTGAGGGTTAAGGAAAATAATCCATGTCTACTGTCTACCTCAGTGTCTAGCACATAGCAGGTGCCAAAGAGTGAGCCATCAACAGGGGGTCTTTTGCGGACACTGCCTATCTTTCTGCTGCATTGCTCCATCTTGTGTTTAGCAGAATTTTTGCTGGCTATGTGGAAACTGAGGAGAGGAAAAGCCATATTCGTGCTCCTGGACTCATAAGTTGTCCCATCCTTCTGTGATGTCATAATTCGAGCTGTAGCCCACAAATCTGAACGCTAACAATCTGCAACCAGTCCCCACCTCCCACATGCTTTTCATCACCCACTTGTACCCAACATCTGGGGCCTCTGCTTCCACCCTGCCATCTCATGAGCCTGCCACCGAGGTTGCATGTCCAACATTACTCAGAGAGCCAGGATCTACAGGAGGTAAGCATATCAGGGCCTTCAAGATCCAAGGCAGGAAACCCCTCTTCCAGGGGAAGCTGAAATTTTGCAAAATGGGATATAGGCAGGGGCATCTCTTTGGTTTCATGATTAAAATTAAAACTCGACTCCTCTGCTCTGGGGGACCTGACCACAGGTTTCATTTTTCGAAGGACCTGGATGCTTATTAAGGGCCAGCTCATCCCCAAGATTGGGTTACTCTGCTTTCAGCAGCTGCTTGACCTCTCCTCAAGTCCATTCTGAGGCGAAGCCCCACATGGGAGTAAACCTGCGCTACACAGGGCCAGAGGCAGCTCCTTGGGTGACAAATATTTTTTGAGCAAGCCTGGCTCCTCCTACTCATTCGGGTCTCTGACCAGGTGTCCACCCCTCAGAGAGTCCTTCCCGGACCTCTGCATATAAAGTCCCACGTCTCTTGTCTCCTCTGCACATCCGCCTTTCCTATGGTCTCCTGTCATTTAGCCCAAAGCCTCTCATGTCTCTGTTTGCTCACTTGTGCATGCCTGCTGCCCCCTAGACTGTCAGATCCCTGAGAAGAGAAGTTCTACCTGTCTTGTTCAGGCTATGGGCCTGGCACTTGCTAGTTTTTGCACTGAGGAGAAGAGAGAAAGGAGTAAAAGACTTATAAAGTGACACACAAAAATCTAGAGTCCTGTCTGCCATTGGGGCTTGGAGTACAGAGAATGCTCTATTCAGGAAGGAAAAAGGAAGGATGGAAGGAAGGAAGGAAGGAAGGAAGGACAGAAGGAAGGAAAGAAGGAAGGGAAGGAAGGAGGGAGGGAGGGAGGGAGGAAGGAAGGAAGAAAGGGAGGGAGGGAGGATAGTTATGCTGTTTTACTGCTGATGTCCTAAGGCTTTATGACACACACATGGACTGACCATACTCTCTGACATCACACACAGGGCCTAAGCAACTCAAAGTCATTTTATCTGGAAGTGTCACGGCCATTATACATTATGCATATTCTCTCTCCTGCGTACTCTCACTGTATCTAGTCAATGTGCTGAACCCCAATTGCTGAGGGCCTGGCTATCTAAGTACACAGAGTGGTAAGTCAGTATAAATTTGATGAGAGTCAAGAAATCTCAAGCATTGGTGGGTGAGAGAGCCTAGTGAGATGGAGTTGGGGAGAGAGAACAGAAGTCAGGGCTTTCCTTTGACTTAAGTCTAAAACAGATTAACAAAAAAGGACAGGTCAAGACTCATGTCAAGCTAGTTTCCCTCACCTGGCCGTGGATGCTTTCCTTTGTTGCTCTGAGCTGGGCAACAGTGTTCTCTGTACACAGGGCTGCAGGGAAGGAAGGGAAGGAGAGTAGAAAAGGGTCGCTATGTTTGCAGGAGAATTAAGAAGCAACCTTAGAAGGCTGTAATGACTTTGTAGGCTACAGGATAAAACTTCCAAAAGGGCAAAAAGCAAAACCTGGTCATTGAGGAGGGCTAGACATCCATGCAAAAACAAACTGCAAACCAACCAACCAAATGAAGACAAAGCAACACCCTCAACAAGTAGATACATTTGGCCCAGTGTGGAGTTTCTATTATGAAAGAACAAAACAGGAGTAGCTCTGGCCACCCTCCTTGTCATGGCAACTACCATTACCTGCCCCTTCCTGGGCAGTTGTCATGGCAACTAGCACTACCTGCCCCTATGCTCAGGATGGAATGCTCCTGCTAGGGCAGGTTTAGGGCATGAAGCCAGTGGTGGGAGAGCTCCTGCAGGTGTGCATTTAATGGCTGTGGGCACATCTGCAAAGGGATGCTGGAATTCTGAGTGTCAGGAGCCAGTGAGCAGTGGGGTTCCAGAAGCCAGAGTTTGGCAATATGCATGCATGCACACACATGTGGACAGGCAAAAACAGTTTCTGCTGGGATTGTCCAACAGTGATACAGAACCAGTAGCTGTGGAACTTTGTATAATAACCTGTCTAGACTGTTCTAACCTCATTGATAAAATTAAGACATGGGAATAGGTACTCCCTAAGGGTGTTCCAGTTTAAAAATTCTATACTTTTATGTAAACATTACTTTCTCTCTATGCTCTTTTGATTTTCTCTCCCTTGCTCTTTCTGTCTCATCTTCTGCCTTTCTTCTTTCCTTCCTCTTGGCCAAGTCCTCTTCATCTGCCTCAAAGAGGCTGGTGACCCCTCAGTAGCTGACCAGGAAAGCCAGCAAATCAGCAGTTGTTTTCACAAGGTTTGGAGTAGCTGATGTCCCACAATTATGATTCAACCGTCTAGTTCCTAGGTTCTAAGACGAATCCCCAAGTCTCTTGTTGAGCATTAAGTAAGACATACCAGCCAGTCAGCAAAAGAGTCTCCTGACTGAGTCGTGGCAGGACAGAGCAATAGGTATAGCCACCGCACCAAGAAGTTTAGTCAAATACAGAAACAGGTGCGCCCCAAATTGCAACATTTCTGCTGCAGAAATCAAGACAGAGCTAAAGGGGGAAATCTAGCAACTAAGGTATCAGCTGATTATGGGAGGAGTGAACTTTAGGGATCTGGAAAGCCTCCCTAGGAGAGGGCATGATAACGGATAATGTGCAAGTTTAGCAAAACATAGTATCATCATTCTTCATTAAGTGCATCTATTCCTATAAATTGCAAAATCACTTCAGTTGGGATGGACCCATCCATTAAACATATAAAACACATGTAGTTATCATTTGCTGAGCACTGTCCGCTATGAACTGTGCTAAGCTCCTCATACACACCTCATTCAGTCCTCATAATAAAAGAGGAGGTTGATGTCAGCACGGTGTTAAGAGCATGTTATTAGTCACACAGAGTCTGCCCTTCTCTGTGCCTCAGCTTTTTCATCTGTAAATGGGACAAATAACAGTATTTGTCCTTATAGGATTGGTGTGTTTCTTTTTCAATTAAAAATTATATAAAGCACTTAACACAATGTTAAGAATGTAGTAAATGCTCCATAAACATTATTTATTATTGGTGGCATCATTTTTCCACATATGGCTCCTAATGCCTGGAGAGTAAGTAGCTTCTCTGAGGTTACATGGCTAGTATGTGGTTTGAACGCAACTTGGTCTGTGCCCACACTCTCTCGTCCTTTGTGATGTAAACTTTCACTGCTTGATGGCAACTTCTTTACATTTTTCTGGTAAATTTGGCACCGACTGTGGACTTGTCCTGCAATCTACATTTAAAAGTCATTGTGGATCTGCAGTTCTATTAATCTTACCTTGGCAAAATCATGCAAATGTGTGGCATATACAGTAGGACCTTCCTTAGAGTTAGAGATGCCTGCGGTCTTTACTTTGAGGGAGGTAGCTCAGGCTGCTTCAATCATCATCTGGGATTCCTCTTTGCCCATCCCTATTTCTGGACTCTTCTGGGACATTCCCTTCTGCTCTTTCCTAATGACCCAGCTCACACCAGGGCCTGGGGGTGCCCAACCTAGAAAAGTCAAACAGCGAGCCAAGAAGAACCTTGGCATGAAATGGGGCTGGAAAGGCACAGACCCGGCAATGCGCTGGAGGCTCTCACCAAAAGAAGCTTTTAAGGAAAGGAAAGCAGCCACCTTGGGGGACATTCATAATGCTTATGCCAACCCTTGCTTGCAGCAGGGCTGGAAAGGGCAGGCCAAATTGCACACCATCTGCAGCCAGCTCCTCAAAGTCAGCCAAATGTTTCCCATGAGCCTCTGTAGAGCAACAGGGCCAAATTTCCTGTAGAAATGGCTGACCTCAAAGGCGTGTGCTACAGCAGTAACTAGGAAGGGTGGCAAAATGGCATGGATAACTGATCCTAAGACGGAGTTCTAGAGGGATTTTGTCTATAAGGAAAAGAAGAGAGACTAAGAGAAAGAAAAGCCTGAGGGATACCTAGGTGTCTTGAAGCAGCTCTGAAGTTTTATTTGGTTATAAGTTATTTGCTTATATGGGGAGAATTCAGAGAAGTAATCTGGAACCAATGAGGATCAAAGAAAGGAAAAGGGGCTTAAGCTGGAGAAACATTCCAGTTGGACAAAACAAAGCCCTTTTTGAATGCAAAGCTGATAAGACTGCTAGGTTTTACTGCCAAGTAAGGTTGTGGTTCTACCTGTAAAGCTTCAAAAAACAATTCTAAACGCCCCCCCTCTCCCCCCAATCCTGTATGTTTCCCACTTATCTCAGAATAACCACTTGTCTCAGAATTACCAGCATCATTTATACCATTTGTACTGGAATTACCTAGAAAGCTTATATAGATGCAAGTTCTCAGACTCCACCTCTGACACTACTGAGTCAGAATCCCCGGGAGGTGGGCGCTCCATAACCCACCATCTTACAAGCTCCCAAGGGGATCCCTATCTACACGGAAATAGCTGAGCGGTCCCCCGTCTGCATGAGGGGAGTGAACAAAGACAAGGTGCCTTCCACCTTGAATTTTCTGAATGTATGCATTTTATCAAACTCATCAGAGGGCTGCTGCAAAGGGCACTGAATAAAATTAAATGAAAACTGCCTTTTCTAGGGAGATGGGCTGCTCAGTGCTAGAGTAGCACCCTGACCCCAGGGCACAGCCAAGCTGTTGAACTGAAGAAAAGGGTTTGCTTTGGCAACCCTTGTTTATAGACAGACAGCTGAGAGGAGGCTGTTGGGCCTCACGCTAGAGGGCCAGACTGGGGAGAAACCTCAGTTCAGGGCAAATTCCTGTGCCCAGAATCAGATTTGAGTGCAGCACCGCCATCCTCTACTAGAGAAAGAAATCTTAAGAGTAATTTATCTTTCTCCCTCCTCTTATCTCTGAGTCGGGTGCTTGACTGTGGAAACACACTTACCGATTTGCACTTCACTCCTCAGTGCTTTGCGGTCTCCTTACCAAGGGACTGAAAACGTCTGCACCCATTCGGAGGTGGGTGACTGCTGGTCCTAGAGGAAAGGAGAGGGCTCCAAGGCACTTTTCTTTCTTTAGGGTTTTTTGGGCCTGCACAGTTTTTTGGTTTGTTTGTTTTTAACTTGTCTGTTGTTTTTTTTTTTTTTAAGGATAATTAACATGCAGTGTTATAGAGGCAGTTGTCTTTTTCCTTCTACTGCAACTACATTTTTGGAACATGAACACATGGGCTGGCATAAGGGACTCCCTTCCTTGGGCACTCCTGCCCTGACTTTCTCAAGGTCACGTAGAGTGCATTTTTGCCTCTCTCTGCGGGGGTGCCCATTAGCACCCAGCGTTGACACCAGGCCGGCCGCTGCACTGTGGATTCTCCCAGGCTGATCTGCCTCCTCCCACTCGGGCTTGCACTGCGGTGGCCAGCGTTGTTTCACACAACTTTGAGCTGCAATGGTGGAGAGCAGAAGGGAAGTGACACAGTGTTAGGATCGGAATCATCCAACTGTGTCAACTCATTCCCTACGACTGTGACTCTCTCGCCAGTGCAAACACTGTCCCTTCTCAGATCTGGGAGTTGCCATTTTTCAGAGAGGAAGCGAGTGGTGGAATGCCTAGAAGAAACAAAACTGCCTGCCAGTCACAGCCTCACTGGAAGTCTTGATTCTATTCCTTGCTTCACAACCAGTTGTGGGTTGTGCCATATGCAATTTGTTACTAATTAAGAGTCCTAAGCTAATTCAGTTAGAAAAAATAAATTGGAAAGACCTATAGGATCACTCCTGCTCCCATACATTCTGATAGCTTCCTTGAAGGAAAAAGAAAATTAGGTTTACCTAGGTTAGTGAATTTGTACCTTGCATCTTATTTCCTATGAACTCAGAAGGCCCATAATTATATCATAACTGTTACATCCATGAGTGTCACAAAAACTAACGGCTTTGCAGTATTTAGCAAATTGTGATCACCGCGCCTCCACCATTTGTTTAAAACCAGCTGGGAAGCATGCCAAAAATGCAGATTCCTGGGCCCTGTCCCAAAATACTGAGGGTAGAATTCTGAAATCTACATTTTTATATACGTTCTCTTCATAGCTATCATGGCTTTCCTTCGAAGCACAGCTGAAAACATTTCTGTTTTATATAGAACTAATTAAATAAGTCCTTCGACTCCTTCTATATTCTCTGAAACCCTTTTCTTTTGCTGCCTCCAGCAGCCAGAGAAAATGCACGTACTTTTTTTCAGTTCTTTGCAAATAGTCTAAAATGTTCCTGTTCTGTGTGTTCCCAGGTCTAGAAAAGAGATTGGCAAACTACAGTCCTCAGGCTAAATCTGGACTGCTGCCTGTTTGTGTAATAAAGTTTTATTGGAATGTAGTCATGTCATTTTGTTCACATATTGTCTACGGCTACTTTTATATTGCAAGGCACAAGTGAGTATTTGCGACAGAGCCCATATGGCCTGCGAAGCTGAAAATATTTCCTATTTGGCTTTTTGCATAAAAAGTTTGCCGAAGGGCTCCTGGGTGGCTCAGTTGGTTAAGCGTCTGCCTTCAGCTCAGGTCATGATCCCAGGGCCCTGGGATCAAGCCCCATGTCGGGCTCCCTGCTCAGTGGGGGGGAGCCTGCTTCTCCCTCTCCCTCTGCCACTCCCCCTGCTCGTGCTCTCTCTCTCTTCCTCTCTCAAATAAATAAATAAAATCTTTAAAAAATATCCTTAAAAGTTAGAGTTACACACGGAGTGAGGTCCTTAGCATCTTCAAAAGCAGGACGGGAAATGAGGGGTTGCTACTTGTTTACCGGGCAAGAGAAGGGTAGAGGAGAATCAGGGCAGTGGTTACAGGAACCGTTTTTCTGAGGGCTCTCCTCACATCCTGCAATGCCAGCATGATGAGTTTATTCCCCCCACTGATGACTGCTAGATGCTCTGCCACACACAGTGCTAGAGGAGGAGACTTGCTCTTTTCCCCAGGAAATAATTATTTCCAGGGGATATGGAACAGTCTAGCATCAAGGCTAGAATCTTAGAGAACACCATGAAGTACAGGGGAAAGAAAGAGTTCTGGTAAGGTGTGGCGGACTTGGTTCTCAGATCTTTGCTGCAAAAATTAGCTCTGTACCTTAAGGCAAGTCACCACCCCTTCGAAGGTATGACTTTCTCATCAAAACAAGTCTACATCTTGAAAATGTCAGAACCAGACTGGATTTTAGATATAACTAGCTCAGTGGTTTCCAAAGCAAGTTCCAAGAATCCCTGTGATTCTTCAGAGGTGCCTCAGTATCTTCTGTAATGTTTAAGGGATGGGCAATGGGCAGATTCTGGGTTTCCCACTGATTGAACCAGTACAGCACGACTTTTTATTTATTTATGGTGGGAGAGTATTTTGAAGTGATAACTGATATGTTCCATGTCGCACCCACCAATACTCACACTTTCTCGTATCCAAGAACACAGGATATAGTCCACCTTTGCCTTAGGGTGGATTGTCCTATACAATATAGAGAACAAAGACATTAACTCTTGGCTTTTAAGTTTGAAAAATCTAGACCTGTGCTGTCCAATATGTGGCTATCTGAATTTATGTCAATTAAAATTAAACAATCAGTTCATTGGTCATACCAGTCACATGTAGCTGTGGCTACCATAATGAACGTGTCCATCATAGAAAATTCTGTTGGACCGTGCTGATCTAAGCCCTAAGTGTACTTGGGGTATACTGGATTCGTCAGAATTAGTAACCTCCCTCCTCCAAAGATTTTTCCTCCTGGGGAAAATATTTAAAAGGATCATGAAGGGAGTTGAGACACAGATAGGCATGGGGTAGAGACCCCTTTCTTTTTTTTTTTTTTTTTTTTAAAGCAGGAGTGGGGATTTATTTTTTAATTTTTAATTTTTCTTAAAGATTTTATTTATTTATTTGAGAGAGAGAATGAGATAGAGACAGAGAGAGCATGAGAGGGGGGAGCGTCAGAGGGAGAAGCAGACTTCCTGCTGAGCAGGGAGCCCGATGTGGGACTCGATCCCGGGACTCCAGGATCATGACCTGAGCTGAAGGCAGTCGCTTAACCAACTGAGCCACCCAGGCGCCCTAGAGACCCCTTTCTTAACCTCTCTCTCCCAAGTACCAGGACTAGATGGATGGGATGAAGAGGAATGAGAGAAGCTGAGGTCTGAGGAGACATAACTCTGCCAGATAGAGCCAAGTGAGGTGTCCAGGTCTCTCAGAATTCCCTTTACTCTATCCTGGTGCAGGAGCATCAGAGAATAACAGATTCATGGTGGCAATTAGCAGCCTTGCAGGAAAGATAGTCTTTGAGAGTTTCCCAGAGCCTCTGAGGAGCAAGGCAGTAGAAGGATAATTTCCTGTGCTGGGCAGAACTGTAGGGAAGAAGGGAGTTGGATGAAGAGAGGTGGTTGTCTTATTGGATGCCAAGGTAGACAGACTTAAGTGCCATGAACTAGATGCTCATCACCCTCTTCTGTATGTGGGCACCATTTAAATACTCTGGAGCTTGACACAGCCCTGGGAAAGGGGGCAGGGGGATGCAGAAGTGCCCAAGATTTAGTTTTTGTGGAAAGTGGGCATGTGTGAGAAATCGTTACATATACTGATGTTTGCAGACTGAGTTTATATCCACTATGTATTTCTTATGTTTGCCTTGTACAAAAATAATCCTGCTGTTGAAAATAATGAAAGGTTGTATGTGAGCCAGAGACCAATGTTTCTTGCATCTAAGGGTATCCTGTTGGACAAAATGTGTCTGGGGTAACAGGTTGATGTAGGAAGTGGTTTCAGGCTCCTCACTGTTTTAGATGAAACATAGGGTGTGTAAAGGTGACAGAATTCTCTGGCACTTGCCCTAACTCCCCTCCTGAGGAGAACAAGAGGCATGACAAGTAAACAACAGAGTAAGTGCTCTATGCTTAAACACAGAAGCACACCAAGAGGGAACTCACCCCACTCAAGCTTAAAGCCTTGCTTTGCTCCACAAGAAAATGAGCAAAAGGTGAACAGGTACTAAGCAAAAATGCATCACCTTCTTTGTGAAAGCACCGTAGGCTTTGTACTTCCAGTGATGCTCACTCGAAAATGATGTTCTCTGCCTATATGAAGGTGCCTAAGGAAACGGAAGCTCTAACTTCCATTATCTGAGCACAGTTTCTTTCTGTGTGTTCCCGAAAATTTCTTAAGTTATTTATGGTCACATCAGCCACATTTTGATCACTCTGGATACCCATCTTTTGGTGCGGAGCTGCACAAATGTCCAGATGCACACAGGCATGGATAATGTCAGCACGCCTCTAAGAAGGTCCTGAGAACCAAGGGCTTTGGGGTGAGTTCTTCCATGAGGCCCACATGCTGGTATCTGGGCAGGGAGTACCTCGGCAAAGATGGCCTTGGGGTTTCACTTACTCCATTACAATAAAAAATGGTTTGTTCTTTGTAAAAAAAAAAAAAAAAAAGGTTGTGTTATGTTAGGGCTCTATTTAAAATGGGGGGGAGTGTGCTATGTTAGGGCTTCATTTAAAGAAGAATGATTATAAGACTAAAGATTTTCACAGGCCCTTATGTTCTTTATTGATAGCTCTGGACCTTTGGGTTGGAGTCTGGTGGCATTGAGAAGAAGTTATGGTAAACTTTCCCCAAAGGCTTCTAGGAACCTAGGGTACTTCTAAGTACATTGGGAAGTCTTCTCTCTCTCTCTCTCTCCCCTCCTCATTCCCACCCTCTGTTTTCTTTCCTTCCCACTCCTAGTTACCTTCTCTCATGGTTGTCTACTATAATCTTCATCTTCCTGTGCCACAAACTCTTAGGCTCTCCCACCATACTAAAGGCCATGTCTGCAAGGCACTAGCAGAGATAGAAAAGCTTGGGTGGGTGTGTCAGTGTGTGAGTAAGGGAGCCAGAGGCTGGGTTTCCCACCCATGCTTCACCCATCTCTTCAGACAGAGGGGAGCAGGTATCCTAAGGGCAGGTGCATTTTCAGAAAGAGATGAAGGACTGAATGCAGGGAAAGGGAAAGAACTGTTTTCTCTCCCCAGTGGAAACATTTATATCCTGAAGGTGGAGAATTGGATTCTCCCAGAGGGTCACGTTGGATGTGTCTTGAGCTATGGGCCTCATACATGCTCTCTTATTTATCCTCAAAACCAGCTTTGAGGTAGGCATAATTATTCTCTGTTTATGAATAACCCATGGGAGGATCAGAAAGGTGAAGAACCTGACCAATCACCCAGCTGGTAAGCCTCTGAGCCGGGAGCTTCATCCTGAGAGCTGAGTACTGAATGTGAATGCAGCACTGAGGTCTAGCAACCTGGAGACTCCAGAATGGCCCGTCAACCCTGGGAGGAACAGAGGTATTCTAAGGGGCTGTGATAACAGCTCGTGCTTATTGTGCCTTATCTTGTGAGCAGCAGGGCTGGGATTCGGTTGAGGTGCTCGAGTTTGAGACCTCTTTTAATAAACTACACTCCCCCAAAGTGAGCTATGGGCAGACACACCTTCTCTAACTTTAGGAGGCAAACTTTCCCAGTGGGGAGAGAAAGCTGTCGGTCACAAACCTCTCACTGGGCAGTGGGAGTGGATACGCTTTTCCTGCCAGAAGTTGCCAGAAGGGCTGTGAGACTTTAAGGTTGACTAAGCCATAATTCTACTCTAGATCGTGCTGATGCTTCCGTTTCCAGAGCAACAGCACGGAATTGGGAGAACATACGTGTTATCAGATTTGGACAGGGAGGCGAGCAGCAGTGTTTGTCACTGGGAACGGAGTGGGACACAAACAGCCTGGGCTCTGTGCCTTGCCCAAGCTGTCACACGCACCTCATCCTCCAGAAGCAAACTGATAGCAACCCAGAATAAACCACCCCCTGCTTGTCTTTAAAGAAGAGTAGCAGAGGAATGGGGTTGCGGGAGCGGGGGGGGGGTGAGGGGGGGGGGGGGGGGGGGGGGGGGGGGGGGGGGGGGGGGGGGGGGGCAGGGGGGAGGGGAAGGAGACAAAATGAAGAGAAGACACGAACCCAAAACACAGGTGCAGTTTCAAGCAGTTCCTACCTAGGCGTATAGAATTCTCATAGGGCCAAGGGACTGGAGGCCAACTGTGACTCCTGAAGTCTCCAGACACATCTGAATCTCACCGAAGTAGAAGACAATTGGTACAATGAAATTACTTCTCATTAGGACATAGCTCTTCATTAATGGGGCTGGTCCTTTTTCAGGGAAGAGGCCTGAATGGAAGTGAGTCAGGGCAAAAAATGTTGGAAGTTTCAGAATGCAATCTGTCCTCCTTTGCTGGCCCCAAATCAGAGAAGGATGTTAAGAAGGGACTTCTCTGGATACAGTTCTGAAATCAGTCAGAGAGTTAAGAGGATTTAAAAAATTATCTTGGATCCATCTGGAATCTGAAAGAAACGATCACTCAAAGAAGAACAGGAGTGAATTCAGATAGTTCCAGCTCAGTAATGGAAGCAGCAACTTGGGTTCCTAAGTGCCTGGATCATTCTGGAAGGTTATACGTCCTACATGTCTCTTCCAGCACCTCTGCCCTGTGGTGGGTTCTGTAGACGTGATGTGCAAGAGACCAAACCAAGTGGGTCCAGAGACAAGTAGAGAGACTCAAATTTTCCTGGAACAGATGGTAAATTCTTCACTCGTTTCTTGTCTTTGATTTTGTTTTCTCACAAGTTCCTTCTGCAGGATGCACTGTGGGGAATCCAGAAATGTCATCCTACCTGGTAGAGCCCAGGCATGTAGGAACCTGGACCTCTCTGTGGCAAAGATCCCAAGGGATAGCTTTCCTCTTGATAGAGAGGGAACACACAGCTCTGGGGGTCTCTTAGAGTCACCATATGCAAATAATTCAACAAATGGTCTAACAGCAATGTTGTCAGAAAAAGAACGCTATCAGTTTGCTTCTGGAGGATGAGGTGCGTGTGACAGCTTGGGCAAGGCACGGAGCCCAGGCTGTTTGTGTCCCACTCCGTTTCCAATTCTATCACCATGGTGACAGCTCATCAAAAAAAAAATCTAAATCTAAAAATTGCCTTCTTTTGGCTGATGAAAAATAATAAATAAGGTTTCTGGGGCTTGTATTTGTATTAGCTCTCACTGCCACCCCCCAATGCTCCCCCAGCTCCACCCTCATATCTGGCTGGGTCCTCACACAGACTCAGCCACCTGTGATTCCCCAGAATGCACTCGAGCCCGGGAAATTAAAACAGGAGTGGTTCATTCCCCAAACTCCCAGATCCTCAGTCTGGCCCCTCACCCCACATTCTTGCTAACATTCATTAACCCTTGACCCCGGGTTGATCAGTTGTCCATAGCAATTTCATAGACAGGGCATTTCTGGAAATAGCTATGAGCCCCAGGTTGTGGCGACTCCAGGGATGGAGTGCTCACAGGAGAAGAGACAAGAATGTCCTGAGGAACTGAGGCAGAAATGGGCACTTGTGACTTCCTTCTGTTTTAAGGGCAATGCCACAGCCCAATTTTCATATTAAAAACTGGATTGTCTAAGTCTCCAAGGCCTCCTGCAACAGACAACGTATATATTTTGCCATTTCTAGAACTGTAATCCAAGCAACTGCTGAGGGAGTGCAGTTTCCAAGAAGCAAGGCCAAGAGCAGGGACTGAAATACAGGAGCAGCAAGTTGTCGGCGTAGATGTGCTCACGGCATCTTGTAGGGATGGGCACATACCAGGGAGCGCCCAGCTCATCAAGTGCAGATGAATGGATGCTGAAATGGCCACACAGGGGAACACTGCAAGATTAGGACATACAAATGACTGATGATCTATGGTTACCGATGGGGAGAGACGCCCACGATATGTCATTAGCAAAAAATCAGGCTACGAAACGACATACATAGTGTAATCCTCTTTAAGCTATATATTTATGTGCATACACACATAAAGAAAAGAGTAGAAGGCTATATTCCAGAGTGTTAATGACTGTTACCTCTGGGGGTTTCTTCTTTTTATCTTTATAAAATTTTGGTGCCTAAAGCAATAGTTTATGTGCTGAATTTGTATTAATATTATAATCAGGGGAAAAAAATCCACAAAACCCTAAAGTGACTTTAAGAGGGACTTTTCAAGAATAAGAGATGGGGATCAGGTGTCTACTCTACCAGGCACTGTGATAGGAGGCAAAATGAAAGGACCACATGGTCTATGCCCTCAATGGGCTTGGTTTCTAAATGAGGGGATATAAGAAATAATCACTAGGTCCTAGATCTTTAGGAGTAAATGAGCTAAACATTCGATGATGGTGGATCATGTTCACACAGGTGGACAGACATAGTTTGGTGGTGAAGAGGAGGAGATCATCTAGATTCCCACCCGAGATGGATGTGACACTGATCAAGTTGCTTATCTGCCTGGAGGCCTAGTTTCCCCGTCTGAAAGTGGTTAATAACAGCAGAGGGTCCACCTTAAAGGATTGCTGTGAGGTTTCAATGGGGTAAAGAAAGAACACAGTGCCGGCAGGGGACATTCAGGAAATGCCAGCTATTACGATGACTTCGCCAAGGGCTCTGGGAAAGCAGGTGTGGGCGCAGCACAGACACAGGAAACCCCTTTGGTGTCCTGTCTCCTGATGCCAACGGTCATCTACCTTCTGAACAAGACCCTTCCTTTAGCTTAAGTGCTGAGAGAAGTTGTAAATGAAGTGGCACTCATTTTCCTGGGAACACGGGAAGCCTGGCTCACACCTCCCTGGCACAGTGCGGTATCTATTGTAGGGCTTCATCTGTGGGTGACCTAGTCTGTTGATGAAGCCAATCACTGGCTCCCCCGACCTCAAGCAAATGCCTTGCTCCCCTCCAATCAAAAGGCACCTTTCGTCTGATTCTTTTTCACTCAACTCCACCATGATCCACATGTCATTTCATTCCTTCTTTTCCCTCCTGCAAGTAATCAGCCTGGTCCAATTTGCTTGTATAAACAGGAGGCCTAGGCGGGGGGATGTCACTTGGCCATGGCAGTTCTGCTTTTTATACATCCCCCCGCCTTGTTTCCTGAGACCTTTCAATAGAGCCAGACTTGGAGGAGAGTTATATTAAACAGTTTGACTCCAAACCTAAACAGCCCCTGAAGCATTAGTGGTTCAAAGATCTCCTGGTGCATTTATGAAAAGCCATTGATCTGGGAAGAGGTGTTAGCGAACTTGAAATGCACTAAGAAAACTCCTTTGCTGGCAGGAGGCAGAGTGGTTTTCATTAAGGATCTGCCCTTTATCTTGTCACATCACTGACCTGCCCAAGCCGAGACGGGTGTTTCCCCTTGCCTTGGGAGGAGGCTGCTGCCTCTGGTTAGAAGCTGTGATAAGAAAGCGTTCATTTTTAAGACAGACACAAAAGACAGAAGTGACTTGCTTTTCTGAGTCTGAACCCCAAATCGCCTTTAAATTATAACTTTTGTGATCACCTCTGATGCACAAAAGCCTTGAGAACACCATGGATCATTTCCCCAATGTTTGCTTCTCAGGACTTAGGGAAAAAAAAAAATGCAAATCCTGGGACATCAGAACTTCAGGAACTTGAAATATCACCTAGAACAGGGTCCCTTCCTTAACCCAGAGGACCGTTTACCAGCTTCAGAACAGTGTACTGCCTTAAATCCCCCTTCGGCTGCTTACTACTGGGTGACTTGAGATGCATTCCTTCCGGTCTCTGCCATGATCTTCTCAAGTAGAAACTGGGTCTGATGACCTCAGAGGGTTGTTGAAAGGATTAAATATGGTAATAGATGTAAAGTGCTTTGCACAGAGCCTGGCATAAAGTTGACACTTGATAAATGTCAGCTATTATTATTGCTTGCTATTACTATACTATTATTTACACAGTCTAAAAATTGTAAGCAACATTTTGCATGTCATGAACATGCGCATTTTCCTGGGAAGAGGTCTATATACTTAATTTTCATTTTCCCCTAAAGGGGAAGAACCACTCATCTAGCTAGACTTTCTCCTTCAATTGATGAGTAAAATCATGCCCGGAGGTTTAGAGTGTTCTTTCCATAGTCACATGGTAAGATAGATGCAAAGCCAGAACTAAAACCCCAAATCTGTGGATTCACTGTCCACAGTTACGTTACTTTGCAATGTTCTGGAAGCATTAGCAAAAGTATCCCAAGCCTTACCCAGTGTTGCAGAGAAGAAGTGATCTATAAGTACATGTGGAACAGGACTGGAAACGTATTGGTGGGGCTAAGGCGGAGGGAAATTTCAGGGGTCTGGAGGTGTGATGCCTGTGCAGTTGCCAAAAAGCTGCTTGACAATAATAATCGACAGAGAGGAGGTGCGCAAACCAGAGTGAAGGAGGAATGAGTGGGGGCCACCAGCAAGAACCTGCCCCACTTCCAGACTCCTTTGCATTTCCCATGCATAGCAAGGCACATTTACCCCATAAGCTTTATAAAATCCAAGAGAATATGTACATTTGACCTGGAAAATGAATAATTTTGAAGTTCTGAGTGATTGTACCTCCGTTTCCCAGAAGATGCAGCCCCAGGATTTTGAGGTTTGCATTCTTTTTTCTTTGACCAGGTTCTTTAAAATACTTTGACTTTCCCAGGGTCAGTGGTTCTTGAAGTGTATCTTGGGATGGCCACCATCAGTGTTACTGGGAAACTTGCTGCAAATGCAAGTTTGGGGGACCTCCTTAGGCCCACTGAATCAGAGAGTCTGGGGCAGGGCCTAGGAATGTGCTTTTGGAGGGTCTCCAGGTGACTCTGAAGCACGCTCAACTCTGAGAACCATTTATTTTTAGGCCACTGCTGTGGCAGAGAGACCCAGTAAGGAAAAGAGGGCTCGGAAACATCTTCCAGAAATTTGAATTCCTGGAATACATTTTTTTTTGGTATGAAACAAACTGAAACTAGACTAGTAATCTAGTTCCTCTTGTATTTTGCAAACAAGAGATCTTGGAGGGAAGTGGAAAATAAATTTCAAGGCCTTTCATGTCAGTTACAATGACATGTTCATTTAGCATTGTGTGGGGAGGAAGGGAGGGAGGGAAGGAGGGGCAGCGGTTAGGCTTGCAGAGGAGAATACACAATTCCAATGGAATCCACTGTAATTTAGGGGCAATTAGCGTCTGTACATTCTCCACCCATGAGGCTCCATTAATCCAGTTAATCCTTATCTTCCAATTGAAAACAAACACCCTTGAGTGTACTTGGGATCCTTTTAACACGTTCTGCCCACCTGGATGCAGTCCTCTGCCTTGTAATCCAGAGCTTTTAGGAGCTACTTCAGTTCCTGGGAAGGCGGGATGACCCACTGTCTTGGCTGGGTCCCGCCAGCCCCTTGGAAATAAGCCCTGTCTCAGGCTGCACCCTCGCCCGAAGCACGCGTTCTCTGGCGAGACCTGCTCTCTCCCTGTCATTACTCAAGTCACTCTTGGTACTCCCTTGCTATTCTGGGCAGCCTTCCCTGACAACTTCTTGACTTCCCCTTGCCTAAGTAATGCAAGCACTTGGATAATACTAAGGCCTTGCATTGCTAACGCAATTTGCTCTTTCCAGAGACCCTTCTTATTTGTGTCACGTGATCCTCCAAACTACCGCAGTATCAATGCCTTTCTCTACTTCCCCACCCACTCTCACACCCTCTGCAATTTATAGATGGGGGCCATTAAAGCTTCCCAGGTTTATACGACCGACCAGATTCCCAGGGTTACACGACTGACCAGATTCCCAGAGTTAGTAACTTGATGACAAAGTAGGTTCAAACTCAAGTCTCCTGATTCGCAGGTGAAAATCTTCCTGCCACAGAACACTGTCTCTTTCTGATGACCCACCTAAATCCATAACACTAATGAATAATGCATTTGTTCTTTCACTGTGTTTATGTCTTCAGGACACCTTTGTATCTATGAAAATCAGTCTGTCTTCCTTCATTTAAAAGCCCTTAAGGAGAAGAAATCGTATCAGGCTCAAATAATAATGTAAAGTGCTTCTACCTATTCAAAATATTTTCATTTTATCTTATTTTGTCTACAAAACAATTCAATGAGTTAAGTAGGATAAGCAGTATTGTACTTATTTTAATAGTAAGGAAACTAAAATTTGGCCAATAAAAGCAACTTACTGGCTCAGAAAGTAGAAAGTGGTATAAATTGGGAATAAAATACAGATTTCTAACTTCCAGTGCTGTATTTATCTACCAGATGTTTGGTTTTAACACTGTGTTCTGAGAGCTGCAGGGTTCTTATATGCTGCCTCAGAACTTCTGGGGGAGCCATGGAAAGGTGGGGCTGGCAGGGCTCTGGGTATCCTATCCTGGGTTTAACTAGAATGTTCCTGTCCTTAAAAAGCAGCTTGGAAGCCACTGGTAGGTTGGTAGACCTGTTCTGCTGCATGAAAATAATGGGGGCGGGGGAAGGGCAAGGGCAGGGTCCCATCCACTTAGGAGGTCAGGGAATTCCACTCCTTGGAGGAAACACTGAAATGAGGTCTTCTTGGCAGGGTTGAGAGGGAGAGGAAGAGCATTCCCGTTGCATGGAACAGCACTGTCTAGATATGGAGCAACAAGAGTGTGGCCTGTTTAAGGGATGTCCAGGAGATGAGCTGGACCAGAGTGCCAGGAGGGGCAGGGCTCAGAATTTCTGCAAAGCAAAATGGACAGCTATTGCAGAGATTTAAGTAAGGAGTGTCATGATGGATTGACACGTTTTCAAAGATGATTCTGGCTACTGTCCAGATTAAAAAAAATGGGGTTGGTCAGGAGTATAAAGTGAAGAGACGTTTGAGGAGTCTTACCAAGTTGGTTTTGTACATATGTGACCTAACTGGCCCAATTAATTTCTAATACTGGAAGTAACCCTGAATGCTCTTGAGTGTGGAGCAAGTTATCAGAAAGGAAATCCAGTCACACAGTGAGAGGAGCCCTTGAGAGATTTTATAACTTCATGTGGAAGAGCTTAGAAGAACAAGAGTGGTAAAACAGAAAGTTCTACTTTAGATTTAGATGACAAGGTCTCAGTCTTGCCCTACCACATGTTATCTGTGTAACATGAGACAGGCCATCTAACTAACCCCTTAGGCCTCATTTTCCCCAGTTGGAGAAGGGGCTCCTAACCCAACCACAGCAAGTTATCAGGCAACCTGATTACACAATGTAAGTGCAAGTGCTTTGTAAATGGTTAGGCATTCTTAAAATACAGGATGCCATTATCATTAACCATGTCGGTATATACAAAGTAATTATAATTAGAGTTTGGAGTAAATAAGGAGTAACATTTTTATCTCCAATTGCATCCCAAAAGTAAGTTAAGAGACACCAAGGAGTTTGTGTTCTTAGATGGGTTAGAAGTTTCACCATATTCCACCATAAATCTACCTTTATTTTTTTCAAACGATACAAATTACAGAATTACTCAACAATTTTATTCTTTAATATACTCAGAATTATGATTACAATCATATTTGCTTCATACTATACCCCAAACCTTAGTCATTTATGTTCCAAAGTCATACTTTTAAACCCATAAATGTATAAATATTAACTTATGTTTTATTTAAATTGAAGTTATACATACTCCCTTCCACTTTTAGTTTTAATGAATTTAAACCTAAAGACTATCACTTCGAAATATTTTTTTCCTAATTCACATTACAATAGTTGGAAGACTGTTAACATACAATCTAAACTATCTACCAGGATCTCACATAACAACAGCAGTAACCTCCATACTTGGGAAGTAATAGCTTATTATCCCATTCATATTTCAGGAACTTTTTTCAATATCCAAATTAATAGGGCCCTTCCCTAGCCCAGGGATTCTTAACATTAGAATCATCTGGAGAACTTTTAAAACTCTTGATGCCCAGCTGGACTGCAGATCAATTAAATAAAAATTTCTAGGCATGGGACCCTCAGTATTGTTCCAAGTTCCCTGGGATGATTCTCATGTGAACCCAGGTTGAGAACCACTGACCTAGATTCTTGGGTGCCTTCCAAGACTGCCTGGGCCTGCTAGGATTGGCCAGATATCAAGGACAGACTATATGGGGGCACTATATGGCAGTAGGGGACTCAATCGCTGTTTTTGTCTCATTCAGAAGGCAATGGCCATCTGGATAAAAACAATAGCGGTGCTACTAGTAATAGGCGATATGAATTGAGGGCTAACTTTAGGTCAGTTACTCCTCCAAGTAGTTTAATAGACTTATTTCATTAGTATTCACAGCAACACTGCAAAGGGAGCACTTTAAGAATCTGTTTCTGAGATGAGGTATCCGAAGCCCAGAGAGGTGGAATGTCTTGGCCAAGGTCACACAGTAAGTAGTAAGTGATAGAGCTGGAATGGAGGCTCCTTGAAAGCAACTCCAAGTTTCCATCCTTTCATATGGCTTTCTACTTAAAACAGATACCTCAGGGCCTAGAATCCTATTATACAGACCAGAATCTCCTTTCCCTGTGCCTTTTTATTAGACTTCTCTCCCGATCGCTAATTTTGCAGACGAGTACATTTTATTGATATGAATGAAGACCTGTAGAAGTTGCATTACTTCCCAGGTCATATAACCAACTCCATGTGTGGTCTTGTGAGAGTCCCCTAACTTCTCCTGGACATGCTTTTTCTCATTTGAGTTGCAACAATAAATGCTTTTGCCTCATTACCACTAATGTTAGAAGAAGAAGAGGCATCCAAAGTGCTGGGTCCCCACTGCTCCTTGCCCTGGAGAAAACTCCATGGGGAGAGAAGGATGGTCTCCAGCAGCCCAGAAGTCACTTTTCTCCTTTGTAGGATCCAGTTACACCCAACAGACTTCAGTCTGAATAAACAAAACTAGATTAACACACTTAGGGGACCTTTGAGTCTAGTCTCAGGTTTTAGCATCCAGCTACAGGGAGGTGAGAAGAGCCTGTTGTTTTCTAGAAGCAAGATGAAGAAACCACCCTCCAATTATGCAGCAGATTCGGCTTCACAGTTGAATAAAGGGCATGAAATCGGATGTTTTTTAAGCTCAGAATAAAGCAGTGGAAAATCCACCTCCTTTCGCCCTCCATAAAGAACATCTAACACATTGCGTTTAATTTCCGAATAGGGCAATGTTCTTTTTAAGGGAAATGTTAAGCAGGGATTAAAGACACGATGGGCTGTGTAACTCTATCCTCAGCCCTTTCATTGTTAATAGTATTTTTTTTGGCGGCGTCTGTGCAGAGATGTGGGGAAAACCGAAGTCTTATGTAAATGAGAATTGACACACTGATAAACCAAGCGCCAGACCTGAGGTCTTAATTACACAGGAGTCTAGATGTCAAAGTGAATGCAGCTTATCGACGCTCAGAGATTTCACTCAGTATTAAGTTGGACGACCTTCTTCCGGGAGCAGAGAGCAAAGCCCAGGTTTCTCATTACTCAGGGCCACGTTCACAAACGGCAAAGGGCTCTGTTCATGCCTGGGCGCTCTTCTGGATGGGATACGTCCCTGAGCTCTGACACCCCCGCCTGCTTGCAGGGGCACAAGCACAGCAAGGTGTTTGCAGGTGTTTCCCGTTGCGGAGTAAAGGGCTGCTAACTGACAACAGTTCTTAAAAGCAAAGGTCTCTACTGGCATCTTCCCCCCTCCCCTCCCCTCTACACGGCCTTCCCTGCCCATTTGTCATCATTTGTGGCCTCTGCAGCTTTATCAAGGCATTATCTCATTTCAAAACCTAATACTCTGATGAGATATATGAAAGCATTAGTAGCTACTTTTTAAGGCTGGGAAGTCTGCAAGGTGGGTAATTAACAAGCACTTATGTTGCTGAAGATGACACTTGGGGGGTGTCTCTAGCTCACACAAAGCGTTGCCGTTGGACTGGAGTCTAGTGAGGTTTGTACCTCCTGGCCCACGGCTCTTTTCATTAGCTTGACACTATGGCCATTATCCTAGGGGGTACAGGCTGTGTTTTTAAAAGGGGCTTGGGCAGAACCTAACAGTTCTCAGTGGGTGTCAGGGTCTTTGCCTTGAAACAGAAAAATAATACATCCTTTCCTTCCACCCGTACTAATTAAAGTGTTAGGATGGAGCCCCAACACTGATTTGACACATGATATGACGTCCCGTGTAATCTGACGTGTTTTGCACTGACATCAAAGCCCCGTCAAGGAAAATGGAGCAGGATATTTAGTGCGTGCCCGTTGCAGTCTGACATATAACTCCATCCAGCTTCATTCACAGGCTCTCGCTCACCAGGAAGTTAACCCGTCAGGCCGCTGAATGAGAAGGGACAGAGCAGACCCCAACAGGAGGCCCGGGATGCCGGGGAAATCCAGACAGATACACCTGCTCAGGGAAGACCCTCCTGACACCTCATCCTCCTGCGGACATCCGTGGCAAGTGCTATGGCAGCCACTGATGTGGCACTGGGTCATTTATGACTGCCTTATGACATTATTTCTCACTGTTGTCTTTGTATTGTTGTTCAACAACTTCGTGTAATTGTCTCTCCTCACCCCAAATAAACCTCAGCACCTGGGAGGCAAGGAGTAGCTTCGATACGTGTCTGTCCTAGCAAACATCTCCAGTGATTCCGTGAAGGGCTAGCTAGCTCTTTCTGTTTTTGTGTTAATTTTCAATCTTTCATGCACCCAGTACTTTTGCAGAATACAATAAAAATGAAGTATTGCAAGGATGAACATGGGTCTGGATGTCTTAGCAGTGTCAGACAATGATGTGTCTAAATGGTCACTCTCAATTTCTGCACTTATCTGCCCCAGCCCAGGAACATACAGTTTGCCAACTGACACGAAGTTGTGGACCACAATTTGAGTAGTACTAAACCAGAACCCTGAGATGCCTGCAACAGTGTGGAACATAAGGGAGCTCCTTGAAATGTAACTGTTGATTGAATAGGTATGTAATGTATAGATAACATATATATACACACATTATCTCTATGATACATTCATGTCAAATATAGCTATATGCACATACATCCAAGTAAATTATACTTTACACCGTACATGTAATTAGAAGATAGCATCACAAAATGGACACCTATAACTAGGAGGCACGGGCGCATGTTAGCTAGCAAGTTGGCACTAAGACCCACTCAGTGAAAAGGCACACGTGGAAAGGGAGTTATGACGGAGCTGTGCCTACCCAGTACTCTGTGTGCCATCTTGGTGGGTCATACTCCTATTTTACCCAAGGGGCGGTGAAACTCACTGAGGGTAAGTGATTCACAGGTATTTAGTGATGAGAATGAGATTCAGATGCAGCTCTGACTCCACATAGCCCATATTCCTTCTGCTGTACCACGTGAATTCGGTGACGTCATAGGTAGCTAGGTCTTACTCACAGGATGGGTGTGTTCCTCCCCCCACTTCTAAGCAAAGGTGGCTGTAAAGTAATCATTAGCTGGCTGGCCGAGGTAGGTTTCAAGTGAGAGCAATTCTACTAATGAGCTTCTAGGAAGTTTACTCCTTAAGAGAAAAGCCTAGAGAAGAGATGACCCCGTCTTTTGCTGGAAACTGAAGTATCAGGATGTGATAGCTGGGATGACCTACAGCCATCTAAGACTCAGTTAGAGAATGGTGTCAATGCACTGGGGGAGGGAGAGCACCAAGAGAGCCCCAGAGTAGCAGGGCAGGAGCCTTAATATTCTGCATCTACGGTATCCCCCACCTGAAGACTTCTATTGGGTAAAATAGATTTTCCCTGCTATACAAAAGTAGAGCATTCCTATGAAGCCTTTTGTAAGCTGAAGTGGCATAAAGCAAAGAAGCAGTTACCATTTTGTAAAAGCAAAAATCCTCTTTGGATTTCCTGCAGTTAGCAAAAACAGGTACTAAGGTAGGTCTTTCCTAAAAGTGATGTGCATCGAGCGAACTTTCAGAGAGCAGGGAAACCTGTACACATTCCCTTATGAGAACTGATCTGAGCAGAGATTGTTCTGTTACTTGCCCCCAGCGACACCCGGCCTAACACAACCTCCTCACCTAGCAGGACACTGAACTCCACTGTCCCTCTTCATTAAAGCTAATGTTTGATTCATCATGTCGGACCAAAATGTGAAGGAGACGATCATCTAATGTATGGCAGCAACACGCATTTTTCAAATCACCCTTTGAAATGAAATTTAGATGCCCTGAAAGGGCCATAAGATTTGAGCTTGGAAATAAAAAAAGAAAAAAACGAATGAAAGAAAACCCACAGTATGCAATATAATTCCTACTGACTACATGCGGGGTTTAGTTCAACTTTCGGGACACAGTACCTCGAGGCATGTGCAATCACAGCCCGTCAGCTCTGTTTAGGAATTCCCCTGCTCCTTCTTGCGTGTTTACACAACTTTAATACTTTCCTATATTGGCTCAGTAAAGCATTTTTCTATTGAGATGGCATTGTTCATCTGTATTTATCCCACAGCGAGGAGCCTGAGCTTCTTAACAGTCCATTTTGGTAACTGTAAAGCTGATAAATTGTGTATAAACAGCTCAAATATTTCTCAGAAAATAAAACTGGAAAGAAGAGGATTTTGCTTCAACCATCGAAGACAGTCTTGCATATTTAGAGATTAAGGCTGAGGTGTGGGTTTCTTCTTTCAGCTAAACCCTCATCCCCCCTGCCCTTGACAACTTAATTTCCTGTCCTCTTTGGGAGACAGACGGATGAATATTTAGTGTAGAACATGATTGTGATTAAGCTTCCAAATGTATCTTCATCTGGATTCCAGCTGGTATGGCATCTCAATTACTCCTCTATCCCCCTACGGAACCGTATTATTGATGTAGTAAGCTTTGCATGATGGCACTGGATTAAAAATCTCCCAGGACTCTCCAAAACTTCTGACCTCAATCAATTATCCTTTAATAAAGGGGAGGGGGAAGAGGTCTTTTGTGTACATTATGACCTGAAGAATCCCACCAATAGGCATCCTACCATTGCTGCTTAGCTACTACCCTCAGAGAACAGAAATCTTCCTTACAGCCGGCTCCTTTCTCCTACTCCCCACCTCTGCAAATGATGATGCATTAAGTGAGGCTCATAAACTAATAGAGGTGGTGATTAATAGATGTACTGTCGATACAACATGAAGAAGGCTGCAAAACGTTCAGCTGCCCACAATTTCGTTACTGGCCCCAACATTCCATATCTGTCACTCTTCCCGTGATTCCTGGTACCATTATGCCCAAACTAAATTACAGAAGTACAGTACCGTTCTCTGAATCAATTCTAAATATCTTGGATATGCACACATCATTTTTCGGTATCATTTCTTTGGAGAAGAAGCCCCAACTAATTTACATGGCTCTTTCATTCATGAACTCCTTTATTCATTCATTCAACATGTATTGAGCTGTGTGTAGGCCCTGTGCTAAGCACTGGGCACGGATCTGCAAATAAGACAGACACAAAACAAGTTCCTTGTTCTCAGGGAACATAGTATAGTGGGGGTGACAGACACGCACACGGCTAATAACAACTGAGCATGAACAGTGCTGGAAGGAGCCAAGTCCCAGACACTGTGGGGATGCCCAGGAGTGGCATCTACCTCAGACTCAGGAGGATGAGCAGTGAAGGCTTTTGAGAGCTTTTTTTTTCTTTTTTTCATTTCCCTAATCCATTACATTGGCAGTGGCCTCAGCACTTAGACATATTTATAAAATGTTGGGAAAGGCAGACGAAAAGATAGTTTCTACTTTTTTCCTGCCATGAATATATATTACTTGATAAATGGCTATGGATGATTAAATACTACACCCAATGTTGCAGACAGTATAGTTCCTATAGGACTTCAGAGAGTGGGGGCAATCTGTGTGGAGTAGAGTATTTGGAAAATACTTCTGAAAATGAGGAGGCTGAGTTTGTTCTCTAAGATAGGCTAACAGTAAAGTAGGTACTTTCTATTTCCATTAGACAAGACCCTCATTTCCGGCAACCAGACTTATGAAGATAGAATCTCTTAGGAACCCAAGTAAGCTGGTAGAAAGTCTTAAGAATCCTTCTTGGGATAAAAAGGAAAAAATAAGCAATGGATTTCATCCCTCATTCAAATCTTATAGTTCTAAAGAAGGCACTTCTCTCCAAGAGGGAAGCTTGCCTCCCCCACTTGCCTTCTTGATTCAATGGCTGTGTGTACATTGCTGGTAGATGGCATATGCAAGGAAAATGGAAGATGGAGGAAGAATATTTGGTAGCAAAGTGAGATAGGCCAGTTTATAGGGCTGATTGGAGAATTTTCAAACTCTCTAGAATCATTCTTTCAGACAGTGACCAAAGAGAAAATAGAGCTCCTCAAATACCTTCGAATGGAGATGCTTAAAACAAATCATCCTAAAAAAAATCATCCTACATATTAAAAAAAAAAATCCCCAGAAACAAGGAGAAGCTGGAATGGTAGCCTGAAGCACTATGAACTCCTGAAAAATTAATTCAATCCTCAAAGTCAGCACCAGTAAGGACTGTTCTACATAACAAAAAGTTCTCAGTTGCATCATTAAAAACACTGCTTTGGAGTGACCAATTAATTTCAAAGGCGCCAGGCTCTGCGTTAGAAGTTATCAAAGACATATGTGCTAAAAGGGTCCTCCCTATCAAATCCGGTGCCCATCTGCTCTCCCAGGGTTATAATTGAGATCCTTATTATGGTTTGAGCACTTCGCTTTCATTTTAACCAAAACATCTTTGTGAGATTTCCCTTAAAAGCCCATTGGAGAGCAAGATTAGTGAAACTGCTCTTTTTCTCCCAGAAGCTGGTACCTGGACTGGCTCTCACACACAGTCCGCTCATATCAAGGTTGGTGGTGGTGGAGGTGGGGGGGTGTTTGCCACACCAGCATTTGCCAACATGAGAATCAAACCGTGATATTTTTCAGAAACAGGAGATGGGGCCTTAGGATTTTGGACAGGTGTGTCCCGTTTTAAGAAATCCTGGTATTAAAAAATGAAATGTATATAAACCTAATAAAACTCTGATTCATCCATTTACAAAAGAGGACTCAGCACGGGCTTCCTTAAAAATCAGTTTCCTAATCTAGTTAATATGTTTCATTATCCACAAGACAAACAAAAAAAGTATTTACTTGTACCCTTTCTGGAGCACACCTATTATTTAAATGTACTACTACTAATGGTTTCCCTTTATTGAATGCCTGCTATTTATGTGACTGTCCCTGTGCTGACACTTTATAGAAGTAATCTCATTTACTTCTCAAAACAGCCCTGAAACCTACATATCAGAATCTCATACTAGGGAAAAGTGACTTGCCCAGGGTCATATAGCCAGAGCAGAGCTGGAATTCAAACCAAAGTCTGTTTTGCTTTGCAATTCACTATTCTGGTCTTGTCAGAAATCAGACTGAATTAAAACCTCATTAATATGGGCTGGTTGAGACACATGACCATTTAAATTTACTAGAAAAGTTTGAGTTACAAAATATGCAGAGATTACCCACAAGTATACACAATGAGTTGATGATTTCACTGGCTGCTGGAGATCCTTCAGGACTTATTTTAATGATAAGAACAATATAACCCCAATGCATAGAAGTAATAGGAACACACAACTAATATACATGAAAATACTCCGTTCCCTGAAGTTGGTTTAATATAACTTAATAATGTGCTTATTAAATTCTCTGTTGAAGACACTTTACACTAGCTATATTTGAGCTGGTGCTATGTTCAAGCACAAATTCTTGAATAGTAAGTCCTGATGTGATTATGCTTTGCTTTTAATTTCTTCCAAACAAAGTTGTATATTTCATTAACCCCTTGGTTTGGAAATAAAGAGAAGCATGTGAAAATAATGAGCTCCTTCTCTCCTCTCTCCAGTTGCCCAGGGAAGGAAGGGTGGCAGATTTAGGAGGGAGTAGCTATCTCTGGTTTCTCAAATTCAGGTCTTAAAATTAGCAAAGAATAGGAATAAGAGGGAGCTTGGTCTTTGGAAGGCATGTGAATTGGGAGCTCAATATTGGAATTATGCAGATACTGGCTGGATTAACATTAAGAAGGATGTAACTATTAGAGATACAAAATAGGAAAAATTGTCTATCATTTTTCTTTTTGTTCTAGGAAAAATTCTGGACCTTGATAGGATAGCTATGGGTAGAGAGAAGTAGAAAAAGCCTATAACAGCCAAATTAATATGCGTAAGAAAGGGCACCACTTTACATCCAGTAGGCACTAGGATGGCTACACTTAAGAAAAAAAAGGACAATAACAAGTTTTGGCAAGGATGTGGAGACATTGGAACTCTCATATATTGTTGGAACTATTATACATTGTATGTACACGGACGGTAAAGCCACTTAGTGGAAAACACTTCCGAAATTCTTCAAAAAGTTAAACATAGAATTAACATACGACCTAGTAATCCTACTCCAAAGTATATACCCATGACAAGTGAAAACATGTATCCACACAAAAATTTACACATCCATTTCCTTTAGCAGCATTATCATAATAGCCAAAAGGTAGAGACAAGGCAAATGCCCATCAGCTGATGGCTAGATAAACAAAATGCGCTCTATTCATACAATGGAATATTACTCAGCCGTAAAAGGGAAAGACAAGTACTCTTATATACTTACAGCATGAGTGAATCTTGGAGAAATTATACTAAGTGAAAGAAGTTAGACATGAAAGGGTACACATCAGTGATTCCATTTATATGAAATGCCCAGAAAAGGCAAATCTATAGAGCCAAAAAGTAGATTAGTGGTTGTCAGGGCTGTAGGGAGGGAGGGAGAGAGAGAGAGAGAGAGACTGCTAATGGGTAGCGGGTTGCTTTTTGGGGTGATGGAAATGCTATGGGATTTGACAGTGGTCATGGTTGTACAATATAGTGAATACACTAAAAATTGAACTACATACTTTAAGATGGTGAATACTGTGTTATTTGAATTATATCTCAAGAATAAAAGGGGCTAAGGTTTGCTGGAAAGGGAATGACCCCAAACAATGGTACTTTATCATCTTTCAATTCGGTGTGGCTGAAGAGCCCAGCTCTGTGTTCTGCACCCAGAAAAGGAGACTAGTTCCTGCTGCATTTCTGGAACATCACAACAGCAGTAAGCATCGGCTTCCCTAGCTCTGTACTGTGCCAGTTTATCTTTGCAGCCCCTGCCCATCACAGCATGGGGAGGACTCTCCCACGGTTCAGAGCTGCTCTAGGGCCATGCAGCCCCAGAGATGCTGGGTCATGCTCAGGTCTCGGTGGCAGCACTGGCTTGCAGTCTCCTCCCCCTCTCTGTGAGGGGGTCTGAAGCAGCTGCAGCTGAACACGTCAATAAGATGGCCAGGAAGAGCCCCTGGGAGCAGTGCATTTTATTTCCAAGAATTTCAAGTATTCCGACGCAGTGGGTGTCAGTAAAACTTTAAGGCACCCAACAGACCTACATTTGAGATGGGGGTTGGGAGCAAGGTGGTCTCAGGAGAGGGTGACTGCTGTAGGATGGAGTCAGTGGGAGCCAACTGGAGCTGTAGAAGAGTTGAAATGTGCAAGCTGGACAGAGCCATACCTGCTACTTTCTCCCTGCCCAGGCTCTCCCTCACCCCTAGCAAAGGCCTCTTGATTGCAGCTTCGACAGGCGGCAAAAGAAACTTCTATTAATATCACTTCTAAGACTTTCTCCAAATATAGTCCATGCAGAATAAAATGGGCTGAGAGGAAGTAATTTACTTTCTAGAAGAACTGATTTTCCAAGACCTGGGCACACCTCTTCACACCTTCAAGAACACTGCCTAGCACATGGTCAGTACCTTAATGGGCACTGACTGAATGAAGGAGTCAGTGAATGAATGAATGAAGTGTACTTATTAAGCATTTACTATGTGCTAGATACTTTACTAAGTTTTAAATTCATTATCACATTGTAAAGGCACAGAGGTGTTAAGTGATTTGCCCAAAATAATACAACTTGTAAATAGTAGACCCAGGATCCAGGATCCAGACCATAGCAAGCCAGCTCTTACTTCCTATAGGAGGCCTTCTCTGCCTCACCCTGGTGAGGGGCCCACTTTCTGTGTTCCCGTAGCACCCTGCAATTATCCCTACCTTAGATCTACATACCAGACTTACATTTATGCTGACTTTTCTGTCATCTCCCCCACTATACCTTGAGCTCCTGGATGCAGGGATTGACTCTTTGTTCGTGGCTGTATCCCTAGGGACACAACAGGCACAATACTTAGGATGCCACTCAATAGAGACATATCGAATTAACACATGAACACAACTTGCTGAGAGGGAGCTGTACGGCCCGAACGGAGAAGGCAGAGTATGGGAGGAGTTTGATGGGCAAAAGCAAAGAAGTAGAAGGCAGTGCGTGGAGGAGACCCCTTCCCCCCAAGGTGTCCTGTTTGTGTGCCCTGCAGGTAAACGTATTGCCTAGAGGGACTGTAACTAGTGGGGGATCGCAGAGCAAATTAGGGGGCACCGGGGTCTGGCAGCGGAACATCTGTAAGCACATTGTGAGCACAGGATGAAAGGCATGCATAGAAAAGCAAAGATCACAGCACCATTTTTGCACAAATGAAACATTCCTAAATTAATACAAGAAGGGAGGTGAGGCTCCTAGAATCCGATACACTGCAGAAGATACCGGTTCCCTTTGACATTGCTTTAAAGTAAGTAGGTATGCAAGTAAAAGTAAGGCACGAGAGAGAGCAATAATCTCCTGTGTATATCTGAAACTTCTCCAGACCCACAATCTCCTGGGTACACTCTGGGCAGAGCAGGGCTGAGAGGTGGACTGTACATTTAGGAAGGCATGAAGAAGGCCATGAAAGCTAGGAGAGGGTTGGGAATCACTCTCTTCTTGACCGTCACCAAAAATCCATTCTTGTGAGCACCAAAATCTGTCCAGTGGAAAGCAACAGTGCCCTCCAGCCTCTCAGTAAGGGAGGCTCACTCTTATCTCTCCATCTCCCACCATCACTAAGCCCTGTTCTTGCAAGCATTATGAGCCCCATGTGTGTAAAATTAAAAACCCAAACGTGATTTCTTCTTAGAGGTAATTGGTCTGCCCACCCCCATCCTTCCTCAACCCTCTGGCCCCCTCTCCAGGCCTAAACCTCTACTTAGCAGCTGGGTGCCTGTCTCCGACTGCTAAAAAACACCATTTGCTTTCTATATTCTGGGCTTTGCCAGAGGGGGCCTACTCCAGCCACAGTCAAGACACACTAATGCTGACATTATTTTTACTGGCAACTTCACTTCTTGAAGGAGGATTCAAGTTCTATTTGTAGACTGTGAAAAAACAAAAACAAAAACACAAAACACAATGCATAGCTGAAAAAATATACTTTTGCACCTGGATGTCCTGCAGGCATCTCAAAGTCAACAGGTCTCAACCTGCACTTGGGATGACTCCCCGGCCACCCCCTCAAGCCACGTCTTCATGCTCAGCTCGGTTGACAACGCCCCACATCCACCTTATTGCTTTAGCTGAAACCCTCAGATTCATTTGCCCCCATTTCCCCCTCCCTCCCTCCCCCTTTTCCAATCTGTCTCTAAGCCCTGTGGATTTTACAATTGAAATGCCTTCTGAATCCAAGCCTTTACCTCATCTCTGATGCCTTCTGTCCTAGCACAAGCGCTGGCACCCATCTTTGCTGGGGTCTCCGCCTCCAGCATCCTCTCAAGGTCTCCACAGCAAGGCTCGAAATGACCTTTCCATTTAGTCTTATGACCAGCATCTTCCATGACAGCTCCTTCAGGCCATTTGGTCTGACCAAACTCCCCTGGATGTGTTGTCTCTCCCTGACTATGTTGTGTGCCTTCCTGCCTCCAGGCATTCCCATACACCGTTGTCTCTTTCTTTGCTGGGACACCTCCCACGCCTCCTTCCCTGGCTGCTCTCTCCCCTGCTGCTGCCGGACACGGGGTGTGGTTCCACAAAGCCCCTCAGCCCGCTGTGCCGCAAGGATGCACTGTGTTGTCACCCACTTTTCTAGGTGACCAGCGACTTGAGAGCAGGACCAGGCTATAGTCAGCTTAGCACAACGTCCAGTAAGTGGTGGTGTAAGGAAGAAAGGAAAGAAGGAAACAAAATGGAGCCAAATGTCAATTTCACTGCTCTCAAGATCCACATATTGCCCCCAAAACTCACTTTGTTTCTTTCAATGTCCCTTGAATGAAATTCAAGCCAGAAAGGAGAAGCTGAGGGGACGCAGAGCAGACTTTGCAGCAGACAAGGTTCGAATATCCACATTTTGTCCATGGTGGTCTCTCGGACAGCTCACTTAACCTCTCAAAGCCTCAGTTTCCTTATTCTTTTTTTTTTTTTTTAAGATTTATTTATTTATTGAGAGGAGGGGGGAGAGAACACAAGTTGGGGGAGGGGCAGAGGGAGAGGGAAAGGGAGAATCTCAGGTAGACTCCATGCTGAGCACAGAGCCTGATGTGGCGCTCGATTTCACAACCCTGAGATCATGACCTGAGCCTAAAGCAAGAGTCAGACACTTAACCAACCGAGCCATCCAGGTGCCCCCTCAGTTTCTTTATTCTTAAACACAGCATCATCAGCTCGTTTACAGAGTTGCCTTTACCTCTGATCAATGTGATAAGGTGTAAAGCATTCTGATAACAGAACCAGGCATTTGGTAAGCATTCAATGAATAACATTTTTTATTATTATTCCTTATTACTGTCCTTAGTGATCTTTTACTGAATACAGTTCCTCAAACTGTAAGACACTCCCTGCCCTGGTGAAGCTGGTAGTTGAGTTGGGGTAACAGATGAGCTGGGACAATAATAAGAGAGTGATTTTCTTAACCAGACTTATCAGAACTCAAGCATCACACTGACATGGTCGTTTGAAGAAAGAGTTATTTAGTTTGCCTACAGATTTCCTCCAGTGTTGCTGCCAAGGACTCAGAATTGTTTGTACTTGTGAGCTTTGAGTATAAAAAGCAAAGTCAGATCCAAGTTCCAAGTTCCAGACCTGAGTAACAGTAATGCACGTTAAATGCCATAGTATTTTTGCTTCAGATAATAATAGCCACATTAAGTTGTTATAGTGACCGCCTCTGTCTCATCTCTGCAGGTGGCATGGGATTCCTCTGCAAGGAATCACAATCTGGAAAGGGGAACCCAGCTCCCTTGCCCCATTGGTTCAGCGGCTCAGAAAAATCCCCCACTTAGTTAAGATACTGTTCTTGAAATGTAGAGCTTTAGATTACACTGAGCAAAGAACAGGCCAGAGCCTGGGGTCCTTGGGAGTTGAGCAACACCCCGTGCCCAGCATTGTGCTGGACCTTCTTCAGTGGACGACTGAAGACCCAGCTTGAACAGAGAGGACAATCAGGCAGGTGTCTTATGAAGCCAACAGCCTCTCAGGGGCCACTGGGACTGCTATAGTGGGTGAGGCCATGTCACAAGTTTGTCAACACCCAAGGCACAGGAGCCTTCTCAGGGCACAGGCAAATATCTGTAGCTGGAAAAAAAAATACTGGCTCCAATATACAAAAAAGTATGAAATCAAAATTATAAGAAGCAAAATGATAAAAACTGCTTTAAAGGGAAGCATCAGAAGTACTCACTTCCCTCCAGGAAGTCAGGTTGAGAGCTCTGGACTCCTTGCAGGAAGCTAGGAAGTTTCTAATTGTGTGGAGATTTATTGTAGTGGTAAGAGGAAGTGATATTAAGACACAGAAACTGGCATTTGGGGTTGACAAATGATAGCCAATGCATTTTAATCTGTTAGACACAAACCTACATTCAGAAACGCGTGAAAGAGAAACAAAATAAAAGTGTTCTGTAGTTCCCAGGGTGGGTTTGTGGTATTGTTTTTATTTGTTGTTGGTTCCATTTTGGTCGAGAAATGCTGCCACAATTGTCTGATCTGCCCCAGGGAGATGGCAGCCTTGCAAAGCCAGACTGGGACACTGGTTTCCCAACATAGTTGAGCCATTTATTCTTTCTTGGCTGTCTCCCTTCCTCCCCATTTCTCCTCCGAGTAAATGGCATGGCTCCAGAATGAGAGAGAAAAGAAGAGGTGTGTCAGGAGAGCACTTTCTCCGGTCAGGAGAGTGAAATTAACATACCGGCTGACGCTTCATTTGCTGGACCATACTGCTTGCTGTCAAGGGCCTTTCCACCATTCTTCTCACTTATTTCCCAACCCAAGTAAAGGAGGGTCACTCAACAGTTAGGGATGCAGTGCTAGATCTCCTTATGTACAAATACTCAGTCTGCAAACTCTTGAGTATAAACACTGAGCTTTATCAGTTATCCTATGTTGTTTGTCCAAAATCAAAACCTCATCTCATTTCTTCTAATCTCACCTTATCCAGTCCACCCATCCATCTGTCCATCCCTTCATCCAATCATCATTTTCTCTACCCAGCTTTCTGAGCACAAAGTTGGCCCACATTTCTTTGAAATTATTGGGTCTGTGCCCAGAGAATTCATTCATTCAACAAATCTCCATTCAGTATTTGTGACATGCCAAGCACTGTGCTAGGTTATTGGAATGTGGTGATCAGCCAGACCAACACTGTGTCTGCTCTAATGAAATTTATAGTCAAATAAAATGCCAATCAGTGTGAGGATTTGCCTAACCACTGCCCCCTTTGAACTGGATACTCTGAAGCCTATAATAGTACTTTTTTTTTTTTTTTTTTGCAACCACATAACACTGTTCATATTGAGCTTGCCGCCAACTGTAACACTTAGATTTCCTTTCTGACAAAAAGGAATACACATGGAGGAAGGGGGATGCCATTGGTATTACTGCCAGATCACATCCAACCTTCTAGAAGTTTCCATGTACCTGGCACATAATAGGCAGAAATATATGTTGGATGAATTTGTTGGCTCTATTTGTTTTATGTTTCATATTTAGGTTCAGCATCATTCCAGCCCTCTGCTATCTTTATAGAGCCTGATTTGTTATCTGACATAACCTCCCTCTTATTTGCTTTTTGTTTTTAATCTGAAAAGATCAAGAAAACCATCAAGATCTACATCCAAAAGATGGAAAACTGAAATTTGGCTGTACCAGAAAGTTCATGTCAACTTCTGAACTTGTCAGAAGCAATCAAGAGTAGATTTTGTGGGTCCTTCAGAACTGGAAAGGAAAAGGAAATCAGACACTCAAGGGATCAATTTAGATTCATAAAAAATAGAAAAGAAGGAAAAGGAAAGCCAACAGAATTAACACTAGTTTGATTCAAAAATAAATTGCCATTTTAAAAAAAAATTTCTAGCCTTTTTTTTTTTTTTTTTTTCCCTGCACAAGACACTGTGGGACTGTATATAAAAGAGTAAATCAGAGCTGTGGGTGCCGAATCTCAATTCTCTATTTAAGTTTCCTCCTGCCCAGGAGTGACTCCAAGAAGGAAATGAATTCTCAGTGGGGGACCCTGTAGTTGATTAGCTTTTACCTTCCAGAGGAGATGTCAATCATGTTAATTGGAATCAATAGACAGCTGTTCAGGGGCCCAGGATAATTAAGCAAGTCATAAAGGGTAGAATTAGAGTTCCCTTTAAAAATTAAAAGGGATCCCACTGTTTGCTAACATTTTAAGCCACTTTGGCTACCTAAGACCTATTCTGATTTAAACTCACTGATCAAAGAGAGGCCAACTTTTGTGTGGGGGAAGGAGAGCATATGCTTATCCTGTGGGAAAGAGGCAAATCCAGGCTTCAGCAGTGAACTTCCACTGCATTCCAAGGGGAATCTAAATTTGTTGGTTTTGAGCTGATGAGCCAAAATCTACAGAAATAGAGAGAGAGAGAGAGAGAGAATGAGTGAGCGTGCACACTAGCCCTCTGGACTCTTGACCATGTCATGCTTGCACACTCTGGTGTCCCCTGAACAACCTACAGAATCCATCATCTGTGAGCCAGGTCTTCTCAGAGGGCAGCATAGAGAAAACTTCACAGGAGCAGAAGGAAAGAAGACATACTGACAGCAAGTTACAATAACCGGACATCCCCATCCCCCCTTCAAAAAGATGCTCCCCCTGCCAGAGAACTTCTTCACAGAAATGCATGTGCATTTTTATGCCCCCTTTAAAACTTGAAAGGGAGCTCACATACCACCACCAACCTCCCCCCTCTCTCCCCACATACACATTTGCTTAAAGACGGAGAGGGTTCCTTCACCCACATGGCAACATGAAAAGAAAATGAAATTCTGTCCCAGGGCTTGTGATTTTTTTTTCTTCCTTTTCCTGAGTCAATGAATGCCAGATGTTCTCACAAAACGTCTTCATATCTTCAGGACAGCCTGAAGAATACTACTTACTATTGCTCAGAAGTCAAGAGGCCATAATAGATTTATAAGAAGGCTGTGGTCACTCTTTGTGTCTCTTATACTTAGGTGATGTATGTGGCTAGAGTCACAGACAGCTCCTCTTTCTACATAATTTACTTCTTCAGGGCCAATTAACTGGGTCAGATTAAGAGCAGAGGTGGTTTCCCGGCCTTAGGCAACAGAAAGCTTGTCAAGGCCAGCTAAGCCATACAAGACTTTCCAACTGTCAGAAGAACAAGAGCGAGGGAAAATGTCCAGAAGAATATAGAGTGTGAAGGCCAGTAAGCCCGTCTGTCAACAATCTGTAAAATGTGGTAGGTCATAGCCTCTTTGGCCTTGACCCGGCAACGTCTCAGTCCCAATAAGCCATCACGCTGTTGAGGTCTTCCGAGGTGGAACTGGGCTCTAAGTAGAAGGAAGGTAGATTTCATTCCACACCATCCAAGCTTCCTCTCAGACCACTGCTGAAACACTGCATCATCGCCTCTGCCTTGTGCCTACAAATTCAATCAGCCTTTTCACAGGGATCACCCACCTTCCTCCGCCCCACTCTGTTTTCAAAGCAGGGGCGGATGTTGCAGAGAACCACCGCCTCCAGGTACGCATGCGAAAAAGCACCAATGCCCATGGGAAAGCGGGTCGTGTTTGGTCTGGACATCAAAGAGGCTCGGCAATAGGCACCGGATGAACCATGTCAGAACCAGACTCTGGGCGGCTGGGGCCTCAGCAGAGGGTGCTTTACCTGTGCAGTCTGCTGTTTCCTGTGCTTGTGAATACTCTTCTCAAGTAAGCTCTGGCCTACGCGGTGGCCTCCCTTTCCTAAGGTTTTCCAACCAAACAAGACACTATTGATTTCAGCTTGGCTCCTGAATAAATGAAGGGTCAATAGATTAGGCTGGGAAAACAGGCTTCTTCCTTTTCCTCCACAAGGAAAACTCAGGTCGTGTCTGTGGCTCTAGTTTTTAAGAAATCAATTGAATTCAGTAATTTGATTTCCATTTTGGCTTCTGGTCTGAATTTTGAGGGAGGTAACATTCCCTATTTACTCATATGGTTACCTTTTTTTTTTTTTTCCCATTTCTTCCTCTCTAAGGAAGTTCTTTAGGATACTAAGATTTCTTTGGATGATGGGCTAAGCATTTGAAGAAGAGAAACAGGGATCTTGTGTTCTACATCCTATATGATATACTCTATATTTTAGTGAATGGCTCCACCCTCCACCTGATCACATAAACAAAAAACGTGGGAATCTTTCTAGGTCACCACCTCTCCTTCAGACTTTCACATCTGCTTGGCTTCTAAGACTTATTGAATCCATTTTTATTTGACTCTGGGATTTCCCCCTTCTTTCCCTTTAATCTCTGTTATGGGTTAAATTATGTCCCCCCAAAAGATGTATTGAAATCTAAACCCCTGTGCTATGGATCAAATATTTGTGCTCCCCCACAAAAATCATATGTTGAAACCTAATGCCCAATGTGATGTATCAGGAAGCGGGGGGGCCTTTGGGAGGTGCTTAGGCCATAAGGGTGGAGCCCACATGAATGGGATTAGTGCTCTCATAAAAGAGGCCCCATGGACCTCCCTAGCCCTCTTTCTACCATGTGAGGATACAATGAAAAGTCAGCAGTCTAAATTCTGGAGGAGGGTTCTCACCAGACACTGAATCTGCCAGTGCTTTGATCTTGGATTTCCCAGCCTTTAGAACTGTTAGAAATAAATTTCCGTTGTTCATAAGCCACCCAGTTTGTGGTATTTTGTTATAGCAGCCTGAAAGGACTAAGACACCCCAGTGCCTGTGAATGTGCCCTTGTTTCAAAATGGGGTCTTTGTAGATATCATCAAGATGAGGTCATTAGCGTGGACATTAGTCCAACATGAGCAGTGTTGGTGTAAGAGGAGGGAAACACCATACGCAGACAAGGACACACAAGGAGAAGACAGCCATGTGAGGACAGAGGCACAGACTGGAGTGATGCAGCCACCAGCCAAAGCACACTTGGGGCCACGAAAAGTTGGGAGAGGCAAGGAAGGATCCTCTCCTAGAGACTTCAGAGGGAACATGACCTACCCATACCTTGACTTCAGACCTTTGTCCTCCAGAACTGTGAGACAATAAATTTCTGTTTTAAGCCCCCCAGTTTGGGGTAATCTCTTACAGCAGCCTTAGGAAACTATTACACTCCCCTAATCCAGGCCCACAGGGTCTCTTAAGACTAATATTTTCCTCCTCTGACAGACACATCCTCTCCACTGGGACCAGTGATTTTCTTAAAAGTTTATAGTTGTTTCAAGATGAAGTTCAAACTTTTTAATGTTATAAAGGTCCTTCTTAATGTGGCCCTATCTGCCTCTCTAGTTCCTGCTTCTCCTTCATGAAAATCATTTACTCCAGCCATATGGAGGGGCATCTGATATTTGCTTGTGCTGTTTAAAATACTTCAACCCCTTGCTTGCCTAACTCCCATACATCCTCCAAGTTACGGCTCCTTTGAAATCCCTTCCTTGAAAGCCCTGACCTAGGGGTCCATTTTCTGAGTAGATCATGCACACCTTTGTTATATTTGTTACCATGTTGAATAAGTATCATGGAGTTTTCTAGATCTTGATTTCTTCAAGGTCACGGACTACTCTGTGGCCCCAATGCCTGGGGTACTGGCTGGCAAATAGGGAGTTGGTGAATGTTTGTTGAGCAAGTAAATTTGAAAAAATGAGTGATTGATTCTCTGGTAAATTTTAGTATGTTGTTTCTTCAGGTAGAGGGAGAAAGGCATCAGTCTAGTCAGTCCAGATTCCCAGGGATGCCAACCATAAGCCAAATAGCACTCTAGGTACTGGAAAGAAAAACACCTTGCTTTCTGGAATCTTCCATTGTAGGGAGATGAATAATTGACTCAAATAAGTAAATTTCAGATAAAAATACATGCTAAAAGAAATAAACAGTATAACCTGTTTCCACCTCAAAAAGGAAGTAACATTTTGAATTAGACTTGAATAATGTGCTAAGTCGAAAGCCGGTCATTCGGGCAGAGGTTGAACAAAGGCCCAAAGGACATCCTGACTTGTTCAAGTAAGATCAAGAAGGCCAGAAGAGGCTGCAGCTTAGGAAGAGTGCTGGGCATAAGTATGAGAAGAAGTCAGAGAAGTAGGTAGTGGTCAAAACATGTAGGGCTTTATCAGCCATGGTTAAAAAAAAAAAAAGGGATTTTATTCTAGATACAATGGGCCATCAGTGGAAGTGGGCTCAGGCAAGACAGGATCAGACCTTAGTTCTCAAAAGACTGTCCTGGCTTCTCCATAGATATGGATTGTAGAGGGCAGAGTAGAGTCAAGGAAGCTGGTTAGACAGCTTCCATACAATTCCAGGTGGGAGCTGAAGGGGGCTTGGAGAGGGCAATGGAGTGCGGATGTCCCATTTTTTCTTCTTGCATAAAACTATTGCGCAGAACAGGGCCTGAGTAGGCTCTGAAACCTTTGTTGTGGGCAGTGGGAGCCTCCCTTCCTCCGAAGCCCATTGGATAAGGAGAGGGCTCCTACTTGATTCAGGGGCCTTGTGGATTCTTGGCTGGGCAGGTTTCCCAGCCAGGAGAAGGGGAGTCCGAAAGATTCCTCAATTATTATGCCAGTTTTTATTCCTTCTGCACTCCATTAAATATAGATGTTTATACATACTTACATATCCATGTGCTGCCTTCCCAAGCCACCTTTGGAGAGACCCAGGGATAACTGATTTGTCTTTTCAATGTGCGTTGTTGAGTGATTTCGACATCACATTGCTATCAATAGAGGGGTTTGACTTACAAATTATTAAGTGCTTACAGCAGATCGTTGGCCACCTCCCAGACATTCATAGCTGGCAACCTCTTAAAAAAAAAAAAAAAAGAGATTAAATGAAGCTCACAGTGACTTCAGCATTAACTGCTGGCTTCCAGGATTCGTGCCTATTTGAGGCAGAATTCCTGCTGTTCTTGCAGCTGCTGATTTCATGGTTTCCACTTTATAATCACTTTAAGGGACAGGGGAGCAGATTGGTGGAGCTGATGGTGCCCCGTGGCTGACTTCAGAGCCTCGTGGAGGAGAAGGGCGCCCGAGCAGGGGAAGCTGCACAGTGTCACAGAAGGTGCGCTCAACCCAGAGTCAAAACAGCCACGTGCTCTTCCCAGCTGTGCCACCAACAAGCTGTGTGACCCTGGAAGGTCTCTTAACCTCTCTGAGCCTCAGTTTTCTCAACTGGAAAATAGGAAAATGTTATTTACCATACCTGTCTTATGACAAAAGCAAGCATGCTATAAGTGAAATGGTGTTAATATTTAAAAAAATATTTCCCGATATATTTCCCCTTTTCTGGTAAACAAGATCCTTTCTCTCTATCCCATCTGTCATTAAGGCCACACAGAGGTTTAATGTTCCAGGAAAGAAAAGAGCAGCTATGACCTATAACCCAGGGAAGGTGAGAGGAGGATATGGCAGAGTGGTGAGTTTCCTTCCATCAGGAAAAGAAAAGAATGCTCTTTGGACAACATGGGAGAAATTTAGAGGGGCCAAGCCTTGGGGGTACTTGGCAAAGATAACCCTGAGCTGACGCCTGGAGAACAGGTTAAGGACAATTACCTGAGCTAGACTGGGGAGAAGCTGAGTACATTGGGGCCCTACCCTGTCTTCCCTACGTTGCCAAGTGCCTGGCACCAGCATGGGCAGCTAGGGAAGCCTGGAAGTGGTGATATGGTGGGCTTAGCCAGAGAATCCCGAAGTAGAGTTTTGAGAATGGAAAAGTGAAGAGTGCCCATGAACTCCCTGGGGGTGGGGGATGTGGAAGGTGGCTAGGGGAGCCAGGGGCCCATCATGAGGTTAACATGTGGGGGATAAAAGGATTGTTTAGTGGAAGCAGAGGAAGGAATACACCAGGGGGCTGGAAGGAAAACATGTCTGAGCCACAGAGAAACTGCAGAAGGTAGGTGGGGCCCAGGCTCAGAGGGTGGGTGGGGTGGGTCATCAGGACTCCCCACTGGGTGCAGAGAAGAGACCACAAGTTTCATCAGTCATGGACTCCAGCAATGGATGCCAGATGACCAGGATGGAGCAGCACATGGATCTAAGGATCTTATGTCTACCCCTGCCATTAGAAGTATGAAAGTTTCCCCTCTATGCCCACAAGAAACTATATTTTTTTAAGATTTATTTATTTATTTGAGAGAGAGAGAGAGCCCGAGCCAGCGGGGGGGGGGGGGGGGGGGGG